>NC_041352.1:24766203-24851203 GCF_004354835.1 Perca flavescens
TTTCAATGTTGATTAATGTTCACTGTCCCCTTTCAAAAATAAAGCAATTGAAAGAAAAAAAAAAATTGAAGTGATGGATTCTGAACATTTGAAATTTAGCATTTAAATGTTTTTCAGTTACATGGTTGTTGTTTAGTAAATGGCTCCCTGCCGACACTGTATTGTTCCTCTTTATATGGATGAAAAAAAATGTTTTGCGCTGGTCAGGGGTTACTTTGCTTTAAGAAACACAATTCAAAGGGGGTACAATATTGAAAAAAGTTTGAGAACCCCTGCTCTATAGCATCGTGTTTGCGTTTCCACAGCAACAAGGAGTGCGGATTTTTGTGATGCTGTACAAGGAGGTGGAGTTAGCGCTGGGCATCAACTCGGGATACAGCAAGAGGACGCTGCTGAAGCTCCACCCCAACATCAAGGTGAGTGTCCAGGTGTGTTTGCACACGTTGTATCGTACGTGCACGTTCCCCCTGTCTCAAACGGAGTCTTTTCTTCTCCAAAAGGTGATGCGTCACCCAAACCACGTCTCCTCCACCGTCTACCTGTGGGCGCATCACGAGAAGATCATCATCATCGACCAATCGGTGGCCTTCGTTGGAGGGATTGACCTGGCGTACGGACGATGGGACGACAGGGAACACCGGCTGACGGACATTGGGAGCGTTACACGCTCACAGTTGGAACAGGTCTCTCTCTCACACACACACACACACACACACACACACACACACACACAGACTGACGTTAGTGTCACTTGATCATTGTCCAACATGTAATGAGGACAGGACACATGCCCTCTGCTTCTTTATTTCTCTCTCGTGCACATACACACACACACGCACACACACACACTCTCTCACACACACACACACACACACACACACACACACACACACACACGCACACACTTCTACATTTACAAGAGGAGATACTCTAGGTAAATAGGGGAACTATTTTAACTAACCAACCAATATCGGCATGAAACTTCCCCAGTAGATTACTGACATTAAGACACACAGTGTAGTAAAATAAATGTTTTCTTTCTACTATTCTGAAAGTAGACATGTTATGGAACTATATCTATTAAAATGTATCGTCACAAAGCTTTTCATGATAGCTTGACATTTGGGAGATTAATGATTTATTATGTCCGCGAAGGAGGTCATGTTTTCGGGCTGGATTTCTTTATTTGTTTGTCTGTCTGTCATCAGAATTACGGAAAAACTACAGGCCCAATTTTCATGAAATATGGTGGAAGGGTGTAGCATGGGCCGAGAAAGAACCAGTTCCGTTTTTGGGCGTATCTGAATGCGAGATGGGTGTTTGTGATGCATTCATGTGGTGTCTGAATATTCATTAAAATAAGTGCCCAATTGGGAAACTTCTAGGGCTGCTCCCTCTTAGTCGATTAGTCGACTAATCGGTCGTTTTGGTCTTAGTCAACTTAGATTTCTTTAGTCGATTAATCAGGTTTTATGCTTTTTTCATGCTGAATGACTTATTTCCAAGAAACGTACGAGCACATCTCTGGTAAACACAAGAATTAAAGTGGTGTTTTGCATGTCTCTTTGCGGAGAAACTCACAGAGAAACTTACAGATCTGTCGATTAAATCAACTAATCGATCAGTCGATACAATTGAATGAGTGTTAGTCGACTAAGAATTTCTTCAAGGTCTGTAGTGTAGTGAAATTCTATTATGCCTAGCTCCAGAAGCAACTATCATGTAGAAAAAATAGAATAGAATAAAACTAGAATGGCACGTGGCACGCAAAGACCTCCGCCAAGGCCAAACACCCCGGTCTTGCAATGTTAACGAAAATTAAAAATGATTTTTGTATCCGCTCTGTGATTCTGATCTGCTCCAAAATGTCTGCTCCGATTCATAATTAAGTATATTTTGCATGGAAAAAAGTCTCAATTTCCATCTATTAATGAAATTAGCTTTTATGTTGACTCAACCCAGATTAACGCTGACCTTGTTTAAATGATTCTCAGGCTGAAGCGGCCTCTTCCAACATGGCTGCCCCCGCCAACATGGCTGCCCCCGCCAACATGGCTGCCCCCGCCAACGGCAGCGGTGGCGTTTCCTCAAGAAACGGGAAAGGCATTTTCACTGTAACGGACTCGGTGGACCAGCCCAGGCTGAAAGGCGTGGGGAGGATGAGGAAGAGCAGGTTCAGCATCAGGAGACACCTGCAGAAACATGGGCTGGCCCACGCTGACAGCGACAGCGACCTGGAGAGCGAACAGAGTGAGTCTTGGATTAATTTAACATGTTTTAGATAATAGTTATTTATTTGTGTTGCTCGGATGTATTGGAGCAGAAAGGTTTTCTTGTCATTATTACCTTTTGTTCAGTGCTTCACAGGTAATCCTTTGCAGCAGGTGAGTGGTGAGGTTGGCAGCCATGTTGGCGCTCCTGTAGTCTCGCATTGCCAGACCCTCCTCCACAGCCCTGCACAGGAGGGTCTGTCTAGTCCACACAGCGTTCCGGGATGGGAGAAAAACGTGCTCTGGTTTATTTGCATTTCTTCAAACCAATCACAATCGTCATGGGCGGCGCTAAGCACCTGACACATGTATGATGCCTCTGCAAAATCTGCAAAAAAATAAGTTCCTCTGGAAGGAACTTATTTTGGTGGAACGTGTGTACGTTCAAAAGTAGGTTTTAGTCGTGCAACAGAAAACTCAGATTGGACAGATAGTCTAGCTAGCTGTCTGGATTTACCCTGCAGCGATCTGAGGAGCAGTTAACCATAGTCCTCGGAGGTTAGAACGCCAGCACAAAGAAAGGGGAAGGTACCGGATATTCGGTCGAAAAGAGTGAAATCTGGCGGCATTTCCGGCGGCAACGGAGCAATCCTGGAGGTGGAACGTCGTGGATATAGACTTGAGCTCCTGTGTCCATGCTCGGACACGTTTTGGCTAATGTGCTATCAAAATATCTGTTTAAATACAAATATGAATGATCGAATAAGATTTTGTCTTCATTCGGCTCCTTTCCAATCATGGATATGTAATGTTATATAGCAAATAAATGGTGGTTCGACGACAGACCGTACTTCTGTTCTTCACAATAAAACGGCATGCTTCAACAACTCCAAGTGATGCAGTAAATGCTCCTTAATTTACACTTTGAATATAAAGTTAACCGCCACCTGAGCGTTGCCCAACCATGCTAACTGCTTTCTCTCATCAAAGTCACTCTCGTACACTAATTAGTCATGAAAATGTCCATGTACGTATGTGAAAATGAATATGTAAATTGTTAGATTTGTATAAATAACTTCTGTTTGCACTTCGGGGGCGATCAGCTGGAAAAAAGCACCACGAAAAGAAAACTGCGTCAGACAGGATGTTTCCGGATGCGGCCAATAACCGCTAACGTTATGTTTTTAGAACAACTGCGTTGACGTCGGCAAAACGTTATCAACAATTTAATTTATTTAAGTGAGATTTCAGTGGTAGGAGGACTGGCTCGTGGCAATGAAGTAAATCAGGGCAGAACCTGCTTTTGTGCAGATAGCAAACACATCTGAATAGCTCACGAGCTAACGTGCAGGCTAACTTTTGAAGTTGAAGCATGCAGTTCTGTCAAACTCCAAATTTTCCAAAGTTTTCAACCAGGTTTTCAACATGGTTGGTCTTAGCTTACAGTGTTGACACTTAGTGATTATAAAATACTACTTACCAAGAGTAATGGAGCAGACCTCTAGCCGTTTCAGGTATTATAAAATGTGTCCAGAATGCCAGAACATAACCTCGAGGAGGATTTGGCTTTCCAGCTCCGGCTAGCAGTGTAGCACTCAAGATCGGTCTTGGTCTCAAGAAGGTCTCGGTCTCGTCTCAGAATCGACCGCATTTTTACTCGGTCTTGTCTCGGTCTCGGATAAAGAGGACTCAGGATTTTACTTCAAGACCGGTCAAGACCACAACTGAAGGGATTTCGCAACATGTGTTATTTATGCCTATGGGTTAAAACTTGCATATCTCGGTCTCGTCTTGGTCTTGATACACTCTGGTCATGGTGATGACTTGGTCTCGGTTTAGGTGGTCTCGACTAGTTTTAGTTTGTAGCAGCGATAGCCTCCATGTGTGCTGCTGTCTCAGTGTTTGTGGCCACTCTGTTCAGGTTGGTCCAACAGCGTCAGCAGCCAACACAACCTGATCCCCAGCAGGCTGGCGGAGCTGAGGACGGCCGCTCCTATTGGCCAGTGTCAGGCTGGTGAGTTGGCGGCGGTAGTGTTGCTCGCCTCCCAGTTTGCTTTGCTGTGGTTTCAAACTGCATTGAACGGCCTTTGGTTGTCTGTGTGCGAGTTTGAAGTTTTTCTTCCTCCGATGTGTCAAAGGTCGATTCAGAAAATGTGTCTTCTCATCTTCTAATATCTTTGATATCTATCTTTTAATGGACATGAGCAACAATTTTGTAGTAAATCAGACTCCACTACCTTTTCTTTTTTACATAATTAGTCAGTATTGAAGCACTGAAAAGGCTTTAGATTTGTGCATAGCAGCTACAAAAGATGTGGTTGATAAATCTATAAACTGAAGCAGAAAATGACAATTTTAGTAATCTATTAAATGTTTTGGGCCTTTCTGTCAAGCACAAATGTGAAATATCTGCTGGTTTTATTCCAAACGCCGCTTAAAAACCGCAGCAGTGCCGATGTAGCCTGAGAATGTGTTGCACAGACATTAAGCAGAGCTGCAGCCTGTAGTCTCTTTGTCTCTGTGCTGGCACACGGCACGTGTCACTGCTGCAGTAAAACCGACGCCGCAGGTTTTTATTAGCTGCTGTTTGTTTGCCAGGCTCATCTCTGTTTGTCCTGATGTGTGATAGATGGGAAGTGTCAGACATCAACGTGAGGCAAACAGCCGCTACCATAAACAAATGAAGTCAGATGAATTTCATGGAGAGAAAAAAACACCCCTTGTTTTTGTTGTTTTCTTTGATTACCCTCCAGTTACTCCCATCGTTTATTTAAATGTATTTCAGGTAAGTAGAAATGATTGAAACGATGCGATTTCAATTTGCATGTCTCTGCACTGCTCTCTGAGTTTTTATAAATGTCTCCTGCGGTTCTGTCTTCCCTCCAGCTGCTGTTTTATTTCTGTAAAAGCGCTGTCAAAGCGTGTTCCAAACACCGGTGTAAAACTGTCAAAGTCATCGTGGTACAGACAGCGTGCTGTAAACAGATTACACCCTGGCACAGTTGCTTCACATCCTCCATTTTAAAGGAGGAAATGGTGTATTTTGTTGGGGACTATTGTCAGCGGCGGATATATCCACGTTTGGTGCTCTAGTGACAGTGTGGGAACGGAGTCAGAATAACCTACAGTATGTGTGTTTAAGGTGATGAAGGAATATGTGACCCAGTGCGACAGTGTGGCTCACTGATGTGTTTTAATGGCACAGAGGAAGAAGAGATATCAAGGCAAGGCGAGGCAATTTATTTATATAGCACAATTCAGACACAAAGGCAATTCAAAGTGCTTTACATAAGCATTCGTCTTGCATTGCCAGACCTGTCTGGCTACACCACAGATGCATTCTGGGAGAGGAGAATAGGAGATAGGATAAAAAAAAAAAAAACCTTCTGGGTTGCATTTCTTTAAACCAATCACAAACCTCCGGACGCAGTGCCGGTAGCTGGCAGTTTATTCCAGATGTGCGGTGCATAGAAACTGAAAGTTGCTTCTGCATGTTTGATTCTGAAGCTGGAGACGGTGAGCAAGTCTCAAAACTAGGTTCATACATATATGGACCCTCATTGCTGCTACCGTGGAAGTGTGGTGATATTTTGAGCTTTGTTAGTGGCGTAGAAATAGAGATTTCTTTTTACTTTACCCTCTTCCCTGACGACTAGCATTATAAGCTAATTAGCGGTTTGCGCTAAAACTGGTCACATTCGATTAGCATGAAAACACATCCCAGAAAACGGTCGACTTGGTACACATGTGTTATTAACCACTAGGGTCATTTTGCACCGGAATTGTCCTTTTTAAGATCTCAACTCTGATCGCTGCATCAGAAAGACCCAGCTCTGCAGCAGGAACTTTTTCAAGGGCCAGGAACTAAAACCTGGACTAGGCTAAGTTTCTGGAAATGTTCCTGCAGTGAGGACTTGTCTTAGGAAGGTAGTGATTGTAGTTTTCATTGCATTGTACTGCTGATAATTAACTGCCTCTTTTTGTGTGTGTGTGTGTGTGTGTGTGTGTGTGTGTGTGTGTGTGTGTTGTGTGTGTGTGTGTGTGTGTTTGTGTGCATGTGTTTTAGGAAGCGGCTCGATGCGCAGTCTACAGACGGGGGTCGGGGAGTTGTTTGGAAACACGCGGTTCTGGCACGGAAAAGACTACTGCAACTTCGTATTCAAGGATTGGATTCAGCTGGACAAACCGTTCGATGGTGGGCACATTACTACGCTCATGGTCTCGCGTTGCCAGACCTTCCTCCACAGCGCTGCCGAGGAGGGTCTGGCTAGTCCATACAGCATTCTGGGATGGTTTATTGGCATTTCTTTAAACATATCATAATCGTCTTGGACGGTGCTAAGCGCTGGACACGTGTATGATGCCGTTGCAAAGTAGCATCAGGAAGGAACTTGTTTGTGTTTCCAGCTTCGTCTCCTGGCTAAAGTTAAGCCCTTCCTTAAGAGGCACGATCGAAAAAAGGCGATTTATGCTTTTGTTAGTTCAAGGTTGTATTACTGTAATACTCTTTATGTTGGAACAGACCTCCATGTCACGTCTTCAACTTGTGCAAAATCGGGCCGCCGCTCGCTTTTTACCAAATACATCTAGACGTGCACATATCACTCCCGTTCTCTACACTCTACATTGACTCCCTGTGCGTTTTTAGAATAGATTTTTAAGATTTTATTGTTTGTTTTCAAGGCCTTAAATGGTCTGGCTGCAACAGAAAACTCCGATTGGACGGATAGTCTAGCTAGCTGTCTGGATTTACCCTGCAGAGATCTGAGGAGCAGTTAACCATAGTCCTCACAAATCCACCGGAGGGACATCATTATTAAGCTCACAGTTTAACCGGGGAATCTACAGAAGAGTGGAGACGATTTATTTCCCCTCCTGTTTTATTCACATTCCTGTTTCTGCTGTTTTTTTAGACTTCATAGACAGACACACAACTCCCAGAATGCCTTGGCACGACATCGCCTCGGTGGTTCATGGGAAAGCAGCTCGAGATGTGGCCAGACACTTCATCCAGCGCTGGAACTTCACTAAGGTCAGAGGTCATGCTTGCTGCCCTTTCTTAGACCATCAGTCGACTCATCTGTCTTTTTGTTCTTTAGTCGATTAGTCATTTTTTATGCTTTTCCATGCTGAATGATTTCTTTTCCAAGAAATGTATGAGCACATCTCTGGTAAACACAAGAAAAAATGTTACGAGTGGTATTCGAAGTAGAATATATTTAATCGAGGACAGCTCAATAGCATACTAAATAAGGGATTAACATAGTGACAAGACTCCTGCAAAATGTTGGGTTTTCTGTTACAGAGTCCTTGAGTAAGATACAAGCGTACAAATATTAAGTGATGTAATTAGATTCATGGAAGAAACAACTGATAAATTAGGGCTGCATCTAACGATTAGTTTTACGGTCGATTAATCTGTTGATTATTTTCTGGATTAATCAATTCATTGTTTGGTCTCTAAAATGTCAGAAAATTGTGGAAAATGTGGATCAGTGTTTCCCTAAAAGCCCAAGATGACGTCCTCAAATGTCTTGTTTTGTCCACAACTCAAAGATATTCAGTTTACTGTCACAGAGGAGAGAAGAAACTAGAACATTTTAACAAGTTACAATCAGAGAATTCTTACTTTTTTTTAAAAACACAAAATGATAAAATGTATCATCAAAATAGTTGGCGATTAATTTAATATTTGACAACTAATCGATTCATCTTTGCAGCTCTAAGATAAATGGAATAAACAACAGTGTCTGCGTATAGAGAGAAATCTGTATATATGAAGAGTGTCTGCGTCTTTATCTTCACAGCGTGCTGCACGGTGAAAAAAGGGAATCTTGCTGTGCGTCACTTTATAAGATGACCCCAATTTAACTCTTTGGTGTGCTTGCTCTGATCTGACTCTGCAGCCGTCCTGTGTCGACTGAAATATTTTCCCTCTGTTGCTCCGAAACGGACGTAAAAATATCTCACTTTCTCTGTAGTCTACTGTTAGCTAGCTACCGTAAATGTAGGCTACTTTTAAAATGCCGTATTTTCCCCTCTGGGCTCACCAAAACGGACGTAAAGGCATATGAACCGTTCACTGCACGTGATCCCTAGGTGACTAAGGTTTACTTATTATATATTTAAGTACTTTAAAACGTTAATATATTGTTAAATTTAAATAATTTTCAATTTAAAAAAGATGTCATTTTTTCAGTTTTTCAAGAATCGGTTTAGGAATCGGAATCGTTTTAAAAGTACTGGTTCGGTAGCCTAGAAATCTAGACGCACCCTAGCGGCAGCAAATGTAATTTGCAGCCAGGGGGGGTTTAGCAACTTTCCGTTGGCTTGCGAGCTGGAAAAACCAAACTCTGGTCAGGCCAATCACATCGTGTATAGAGTCGGTGGGCGGGGCTTATATATGCTGCTGGGAACAGAGGCGTTCTGGAAGACTTGGAGTTCAGCTTTTCTTTGAGAAAAGAACAAATAACGGCACTGAAGTCATTCTTAAAAAAGGAAGATGTGTTCTGAGTTTTGCCGACCGGATACGGCAAAAGTTTAATATCTATCAACTAGCTCCGCTACCTTCTTCGTTGCTCTGATTGGTTCTAGCGCTATCCTATTACGTGCAGAGGGAATTTGAAAGACAACCGTTCATCCCGCCCCTCGGATTGAGCCCTTTCAATGGTGAGTTCCCAGACCCAACATCTGGATGTGGGTCTGGCTTGACAGGCTACCGGTTCGGCATCGGAATCGTAAAAAAGTCCAAACGATACCCAACCGTACATCTACGTCGCTGGAGGAGAAATTTCAGCGGTGCTCTGTGTGACCTGTGTTTCACTCTTTCCTCTGTTTCTCTCCCAGCTCGTGAAGGCGAAGTACAGTTCTCTGTCGTACCCGTACCTGCTGCCCAAGTCTCACACCACGGCAGGAGAGCAGCGATACCTAGTCCCCAACTGCGTCCCCACCAAAGTGCAGGTTGGTACCGTTGAAGTTTCATGTGTTCAGTTCACCCTGCAGCCATCTGCCTCTTTACTTATTTTTTTTCTAACTTAACCCTACACAGTCATGCACTTCATTGTTCAGTTCATTGTGACTGGTTTTCAGTTCTGGACTACATTGTAAGCCAGTTTAAGTGTGCGATATGTTCACACTGGTACCTCACGTCGTGGAAACGTGCATGCAATTTAACCCTTGTGTTGTCCTCCGATCAAATTGCCCAAAAATAACATGGATAGTTCCGTACACAAAACTGTAATTATGCATCAACATACGTTCCTCTGATCTTAACTATTAACTAAAAAAAACAAAAAAATTCTGTTTTTTTTAACTAAAAATGTAGGCATTATTTAATGTGAATTAGGTTTATTGACCCTGACTTCCAAAAATAAGTGTAAAACTAGTGGTAATAAGTTGGAATGAAGTTGGCTAAGAAGATGTAACACAGAATTCGGTGATAATTTATACTTTATGCTTTATAAAACGGGCAAAAAAGAACGGGTCAGTTTTTAAGAGATGCCTCCTCCATCATGCTCATAGCTTCTCAGAGATCCCTCCCCCATCCTCGCTCATAGCTCCTCAGAGATCCATCCTCCATCCTTGCTCATAGCTCCTAAGAGATCCATCCTCGCTCATAGCTCCTAAGAGATCCCTCCCCCATCCTCGCTCATAGCTCCTCAGAGATCCATCCTCTATCGTGCTCATAGCTCCTAAGAGATCCATCCTCCATCCTCGCTCATAGCTCCTAAGAGATCCATCCTCCATCGTGCTCATAGCTCCTCAGAGATCCCTCCTCGAACTTCGCTCATCGGGGCCGGAATAAGAGTTTTGAGACGGCCTTCACGAAGGAGGGCCAGAGAGACTATCGGTTCAAGCGAGGAGATATCAAATAAGAGACTTGTGAAGCAGCCTAAGCATACTCAAAGATGTCAGTATAGACCGAATCACCGTGACGTCGCGCTAACACAAAAATCCCTTCCATGTGTGATGACACTGTATGTGAGATCGGCAAACTTGTTTATTGTCATGTTCATAATCATCTGTTGTCTCTGTTTTTCTTTGCTAGTGTCTTTTTACAAACCAACTCTAGCAGGCATTTTAGATGGCATCCTCTCTCTCCTCCCTTTCCTATCCGTCTCCTATATCTAATAAAAGCCCCAAAAATAAATAAATAATAATAAAAAATTAGTAGTATATCCAGCTGTTCAAAATGCAATGCACCATGGAAACTACCCTGCCTTCCAATACCCATAATACCTTTATACTATGGTACGCTGGTTTTAATAAGAAGCTGTTAGAAACTCACCCGTTTCGAAAGCACCTTGTCCTGTAATGTGTGTTGTGCATCCTGTGTAGTTTCTATTTGAGTGCTTTACTTCTGTGGTTGCTTTTTATTTGGTAGTTTTTATTATTATTATTATTATAGGACGTACTTTGTAAGGGCAGCAGCAGTACATACTGAAAGTAATAAAGAAAAAGTATGCGATTTGGATCGCTGATGAAAACAGATTGGTGAGAAGGCTTTAGGAGAAAGTACGGAATCTTTTAGTAAAACACTTCAAGCATACAACACCATATTTTTCCAAAAGTTGTCTGCTTGTGTACATCTTGTATCATTATCTTTTGGGACAAAACCATAAAAGTAATGTTAATTTCTTATTTGCTAACGCAAGAAAAGTCTAGCTTCTCTTTTACTTTTACATTACTGATTTAGTATGTTGTTTAGAATTATGTCAGAAAAGTATTTTGTTTTGTTGCTCCTCTCCAGTGCAGAAATAAGTGGTGTACTATCACATTGAATAGTCTCAGGAGCCAAACACAAATATTTTGTCGAAGATGAAACTAGCTTTCCTGTTTGCAAATTGAAGCTTTTATTTACACAATTGTTTTCTTGTCGTCCCTCCCAAACTCGCTGGTCTCCGTTCCCTCAGATCCTTCGCTCGGCCTGTGACTGGTCCGCTGGCATCAAATACCACGAGGAGTCCATCCACAACGCCTACATCCACACCATCCAGAACAGCCAACACTTCATCTACATAGAGGTACTTAACTAAAGCACCATCTAACAGCAGCATGTGCTGGTCCCACAGTTTAACCACAGTTCTACATGACTTCCCAGCTAGTTTCTCTGCCATATACAAGCTCCCTGGGTTTTGTTGGCCTTTTACTTGTTTCAGGGATCTTTTCAACAGGTAACACTTTGTATAAACTGCTTATTCCTTAGTTTGTAGTTAAGCAATTGAAGAATGAATTTTAGTCTGACATGCAGAAGACATTTGTTTTTGTCATTTTGCAGCGTGGAAATGTGACTCAAGACCAGAACAAATGAAAGTTGTTGTTCATTTATAAACGTGTGTGTGTGTGTGTGTGTGTGTGTGTGTGTGTGTGTGTGTGTTGCAGAATCAATTCTTCATCAGCTGTACAGACAACAAAACCGTTTTCAACAAGATAGGAGATGCTATTGCAGAGCGCATTATCAGGGCATATAGGTAAAACACACACACACACGCACACGCACACACACATATTTAATTAGAGTCACACACACTTTGTAAACTTTTGCATGGCTGCTGTGTATATTAAGCCTTACCTTGAAATGATTGTCACACGTTGTCTCTGTGCATGTGCTCTCTGGCTTATCATGAAATGATTTACCAGAAACACAGAGCCTGTGCACGTACACACACACCCAACACACACACACACACACACACACACACACACACACACAGTGTATGGAACTAATAGACTGATTTTGTATCATATTTCATGTTTGACTTTGGTCTCTGTGAAGATTAATTTAAGTATTTTCCTATTTTATTTGAGTTTATCAGAGGACACACATCCTGCACTAAACGCAGGAAAACAAAAACACACACACACACACACACACACACACACACACACACTTCAGTATAAACAATCCAGGGTGGCTTTTCTAAATGTCCATCTGTCTTGTTTCTCTTAGTGTCAGTGATATAGCGGAAAACATTGTTGAAACGAACATGCTGGTTGGGAGTGTCTTCTTCTGTCTTCAGTTTCTCTGCTCTCTCCGTCTCTGGATGAATCCGTTGCGTTGTAAAACCTGGTTATTTAGAAGGTCGTTAACGATTGTATACTCAGCTCGGACAAACGGAAGCGTCCGCTTCCTAAACTTCCCAAACAAAAGATAAGAGCCGGACTGGTGCGCTGCGTCAGCCTCAACGACCCTGTGAAAGTGGTGTGGTGCTTCTTATTCGTTCTGATATTTAGTCCCTCCAGAAAAACGTGATTATGCGATCGCGTAATTCAATGTATAATCAACCAAAGTCCACATATTTATGCGGGGGGGGGGGTCGCATTTTTTCAAATACGCCGCACTTTTGCCGCATAAATTGCAGATTTCCATGCAAAATATGCATGATTTCATAATCCCCGCATTTTTGTTGCAAAAAAGTCACACATATATCTTAGCAGAAAGTTGACAAATGTTGCGTTTACTTCACACAAGAGCAGCTATTTTCCCCTTCTGCCATGGGAACGTTATGAAGTGACATAATAACGTGACATGAACATCATCAAAAGCAGGGTTTTGGGGAATCACTTTTTTTTCTCTTTTCATCAAACCGCAGTTTTTGCAAGTTCCCGCAATTTAATCGCATAAATTGCATAAATATCATATAGCATATTCCATCGCATTTTTTAAGAAAACGTGCCGCATAATCAAGGATTTTTGCCCACAACAATCACAAAAAAACTCATTTTTGGACTGGACATCTGAGGAGTTGTTCTCGCTCCTCCAGTCCTCACTGTGCCTTTTGGTTTTGGACTCCTGCTTCAGCTGTCAAATAAATAAATATGTTAATAATGTCGTCGCTGTCTGGTTTAAAATGTTTTTAGGGAGGGTAAAAGGTACCGAGTGTACGTGGTGACGCCGCTGCTGCCGGGCTTCGAGGGAGACATCAGCACCGGAGGGGGCAGCGCCCTCCAGGCCATCATGCACTTCAACTACAGGTGTGTGTGTATGTGTGTGTGTGTGTGTGTTCTTGTTTAACTACATTCATGGGGTCCAAAAACCAGGAGTCCAGTGTACTTGTGGGGTCCCGACAGCTTTGTGGGGCCCAAAATGCTGGACCCCACAAGTTTAAAGGGCTGTTTGAGGGTTAAGACTTGGTTTTAGGATTAGGGTTAGAATTAGGTTATGGTTAGGGTGAGGGTAAGGGTTAAGGTTAGGCATTTAGTTGTGATGGTTAAGGTTAGAGTAAGGGTTAAGGTTAGGCATTTAGTTGTGATGGTTAAGGTTAGGGTAAGGGTTAAGGTTAGGCATTTAGTTGTGATGGTTAAGGTTAGAGTAAGGGTTAAGGTTAGGCATTTAGTTGTGATGGTTAAGGTTAGGGTAAGGGGCTAGGTACTGCATTATGTCAATGACAGGTCCCCACAAAGATAGTGAGACGCACTGTGCGTGTGTGCGTGCGTGCGTGCGTGCGTGGATGTGTGCGTGTGTGTGTCTGTTACGAGAAAGCTGCCATGAAGCCATCTGCTGTTTGAGTTTGGTTGTTGAGGGTTAGTGGAAGGACTCAGTGATAGATTACCACCACACCCTAACTGTTTAACAACAGTGCTGTAAAACCTGTGTGTGTGTGTGTGTGTGTGTGTGTGTGTGTGTGTGTGTGTGTGTGTGTGTGTGTGTGTGTGTGTGTGTGTGTGTGTGACACTGTGCCATTCCTTTCGATGCTGCCAGTCATTGCCTGTATTCTTGAGTAAACACTGGATCGGCCCTCCCTGGTCAAACACAGCGACACGCAGAGGCTTGTATTGTGAGGAATGTGGATGTGCGGCTCATCCCTCTCTCTCTCTCTCTCTCCCTCCGTCCCCTGCAGGACCATGAACAGAGGAGAACACTCCATCATCTCGCAGCTCCGGAGAGAGAGTAAGTCAGAGAAACTTGTGTTTCCACTGTTGGACTGTGAGCTTGTGGGCCGATGTTGCCCTGGCTGTATGCAGCCACATTTTTACCATACATTTTTTTGTTAGATCTTGGTGGTTTTTAACTCTATTAGTTGTTGTTTTTTTTCAAATTGCTAAAACACAATTTTGCAAACTAGGCTGGTTTTATCAAAATACTTAACACAATTCACAAAACCACACACCCAAACTCCAAAATAACTCATATATATATCTTGCAAAATGAAGCACTGCGACCAAAACTATATATAGCATCAAACTTTTGCACCAAATGGCGCACACGTCATTCATATTACCAGATTTGTGTCCGACCAGCTACACACTGTTGGGCGTAATGAAAAGCACTCTCATCTTTAGTGCTTTGCCGTAATACTGTAGGTGTTGAAACATTATAGGTTCAGTTAGTATAAAAATTACATTCTAAATTCTAAATATTATTTTATCAGAAATTTTATAATTTCAAAGGTAGTTAGTTCAGATACTTCCCTATGGTTTAGATTATTTTTAGAGACACACACACACCCGCATTCACGGGTCCTTGCTACGGTGGAAACCCGATGACAAGACAAGAGGCTTTTGATTGACAACCTAGATGTCCCCCGTATGTGAAATACACAGCACACAGAAGATCTTTACAACCAAACAATTACAATTGATTACTCAAACTCGGACAGCCACTTCTGCCTTGGTCACAGAAGCTTCCGCTCAGCTGGAGAATCAAAGGCCCGCTTGTCAGATCGGTCCCCGGGGTTGCTGCAAACAGCACGGTTAAAGAGGAGGCCACCACTTCCCCTTTCGGGGTGTCCCTGCTCACACGGGTAAAGTGGAGAAAAAGGAAAAACGTCTTCTAAAAGGGCAAAAAAAGACTTACAAGGTTTTATGGGTCCCCTTGCTCAAGACGAACACAGGTGGTTTTATTTTATTTGAAGCAAAAAGTTAACAAGAAAAAACAAATAAGAAAAAAAAAAAAATGAATAAATGGAAAAATGAACTAAGTTCAATCACTCAAAAACGCTCTTAAGACACAGGATGTCCCAACAGCGAGGGTTCAGGTCAAGAGAGGTCAGAAAATAAGCCCAAGAGCGCCAGATTTTGGCCAAGCACCCATTTTTATATCTACATTTCTTGGGGTTCAACCCTCCTATCCCAGTGAGGTGTGTTTTACCATTTTATTGGATATTCGTAAAAACATCTCATATGACGATGTTTCCTATATGCATATGCACTCTACTATCAAACATACAATCTAACAGCTCAGCTCATCACCAGGTCAACACAGACATCTTTCTCTCCCGGGTGTATCTAAGGCACTTCCTCTTTCCAGCCGCAGGTTCAAGCAGATAGTTACACAACACACCTTATCCATTTGTGGCCTTTTGCACATACTTCCTCTCTAGGCTGCAGGGTCATAAGGGCAGCTACACACAGTAATTCACACTAAGATGTCTCTAAGCATGTTTCATAATAATATCAGTAACAACGACGTTTAGCATGATTATATTTCTAAGCAATCATATAGTTTTAAAAGCGAATCAACACCCACAAACCAAAGTCAAAAGCAGTATTATAATTTCAAGAGCATAAATATATTTTAGCTTGTTTTTGGGTTAACTTATATCCGAAGCATAAATATATACTCATCTGTTCTTTGGATTAATACAAATACATTTCAAAAAGCAGGAGTATAGTTTTAGCTGTTTTTTTGGGTTTTCACACACTCTCATTCAACAATAGTCTATTTTAAACGTTAACATAATTTATCTTTTAACTAACAATAATAGGACTAATAGCAACAATAATAATTATAACCATAATAGGACTTAATCAGTAATATTCAGTGCAATTAGCCTACATCTTATTTGATTGGGGTGTAAGGGACCTGGATAATGGATAGGGGGGGCGCTGGTCCCAACAAGGTTGAGAATCACTAATGTAGATGAAGATATAAAGCACTATCTGTGCAAGAAAAATGCTAGAAATATATTATATAAGTGTTTGTGCTCCGTAAAGCCATCCTGCTGGATATATAAAGCCTCTGTATGTACAGTTGGGGGGGGGATACAATATAGGAATCATTTATGAAACCTTTGATTTTAGTCTGTTATTAAAGCTCAGCTGAATCCAACAATTCTGACCCACATGCACCCACACAAAACCACATATATGACAGAAAACACATGCATGAGCCCAAAATAAACGACATGCTCATCACCATTCTTATATTATGGTCTGTTTTTTTAGATCAGTTGTGCCTTTAATCTCCCGGCTGGGACGATATGCGTTGGTCCCAATTTGATTCTTTCACCATACGTGGGTGCTTTTGGATTTGTGTTGCGGTTTTCATTCATTGTGATTCTACAAGTATTGAGTATTGAGATTTTCTTTTCCTTCTTTGACAAAACCTAAAGTTAAATGATACACTTCTAGAGACAATGGGCCCCATTTTAACGATCTAAGCGCACGCCGTGAATAGCCTCTCTTGGGGCAGCGGGAAGTGATCGCGCCATTGACCAACAAAAACCTGGTCTCAAGTCAACAACGCAGCATTTCGTTGTTATTTTAACGCATGCTTCACCTCGTGGTGTTTTGTGCGGCACAGTGCTCGCGCGCTTTCACTTCACGCACGAGCAGATCAGTTTCTAATCCTGAACGTCTGTCCTTCCTGCTCAGCAAATCCTCCATCATAACAGCAATGCTCCGAGGTCCAAACGCGCCTGACTTTTAAAGGGAATGGGAGATGATCTCTGATTGGTTGATTGCATGTTACGCCCAAAACACACTTTCCAGTTTTCGCTAAGCTAGCTACCACTATAGCTCAATAAACTCCCCACTGGAAGGGTTTCAGGACAAGTACGGCGGATACAACTCAAGCCACTTTATGAACTTTTATTGCGCACACATAACACATAAGCATCTACACACTAGGTAGCCTGATTGCTACCGCTATGCTAGCCTGTCAGCTTGTTAGTGATGTTAGCAAGTTAGTAAGTTAGCAAGCCAGGTTGTAAACCTGTAATGAAAACACAAACACAAAACCCAGAATTAACCAATGAAATTATACAATCATACGATATTAATATTTGGTTTGAATTACTAGCCAACTGCTAGTTTATAGTCACTCACCGGCAAGGCGCACCAGTCCTGACCATTAATTGAATGAAAAAAAACCAGTCTGGTGACCAGGAATGATAATAAAACAAACCTGTAACCTGGCATGATTATAACATATATGAAATACAACATAAAACACGCCTGCATTTGGAATAAGGTAGTAAATGTATACACTTATTTTCTCAAATACTCCAGAACATAATCACATATATATATATATATATATATATATATATATATATATATATATATATATATATATATATATATATTACAGGCCAAAGGTTTGGACACACCTTCTCATTCAATGTGTTTCCTTTTTATTTTCATGACTATTTGCATCGTAGATTCTCATTGAAGGCATCAAAACTATGAATGAACACATATGGAATTATGTACATAACAAAAAAGTGTGAAATAACTGAAAACATGTCTTATATTTTAGATTCTTCAAAGTAACCACCCTTTGCTTTTTTTGATAACTCTGCAAACCCTTGGTGTTCTCTCAATGAGCTTCATGAGGTAGTCACCTGAAATGGTTTTACCTTCACAGGTGTGCCTTGTCAGGGTTAATTAGTGGATTTTTTCCCCTTATTAATAAAAAAACAAAGGGTGGCTACTTTGAAGAATCTAAAATATAAGACATGTTTTTAGATATTTCACACTTTTTTGTTAAGTACATAATTCCATATGTGTTCATTCATAGCTTTGATGCATTCAGTGAGAATCTACAATGTAAATAGACACGAAAATAAAAAGGAAACGCATTGAATGAGAAGGTGTGTCCAAACTTTTGGCTTGTACTGTGTATGTATGTATGTGTGTGTGTGTGTGTGTATATATATATATATATATATATATATATATATAATGTATATATATAATGTATTATGTTGGCAGGATCATTTAAAAGGCAACCGACTACATTTTTTACCGTGGTGGCAGAAATTTTGCCATGGTGGGCCGCCACTACAAAATCAACATAGAGGAAACACTGCCGCAACCCAAATCCAAAAGCACCCATGTATGGTGAAAGAATCTAATTGGGACCAACGCACATCGTCCCAGCCGGGAGATTAAAGGCACAACTGATCTAAAAAAAACAAACCATAATATCAGAATACAGATGACCATGCTTTTTATTTTGGGCTCATGCATGTGTTTTCTGTCATATATGTGGTTTTTTGTGGGTGCATGTGGGGCAGAATTGGGTTTCAGTTGGATTCAGCTGAGCTTTAATAACAGACGAAAATCAAAGGTTTCATAAATGATTCCTATATTGTAGGTCAGACATACTGTACATGCCCTCCAGCTGTACATACAGAGGCTTTATGATTTTAGTATTTTTGGAAAGTTTTCTTAGTTTTAACTTCTTACTTCAGGTTTATTTTAGTACTTTATGAATATGAACGTGCAGAGACTCCAGATCTGTTCTTATGAATGAAAGAAAAGACAATAATGCCCTCTAACTGTCGTTCGTCGCGCACCTGGTGATTGAATGAACTGAAAACTTAAATTCCAATCTGTGCTGCCACCGATCTCCTCCTCCCGTGTTGGGACCCTGACTGTGTGTTTGTGGTTTCCAGTGGACGACCAGTGGATCAACTACATCTCCTTCGCCGGTCTGAGGACTCACGCCGAGCTGGAGGGGAAGTTGGTCACCGAGCTCATCTACGTCCACAGCAAGATGCTCATCGCCGACGACAACACCGTCATCATCGGTACTTTTCGTATTTTCTGTGGCCACTTCGCTGACTCCGATATGAGAAGCCACCTAGGCTAGAATTAAATACTTCACATACATACTGTAACCATAAGTCCTTTGATGAAAACATTGACACATTTTTAAAGAGCTAATAATTGATGCGCTTTGTATAAGCTGTCCTCTAAAACAAAGGGGAAGGGAAGCGTAGATTTTTGTAAAAATGGAAAACCTCTTCTATTGGAGGATAGGATAATTTCTCCCATGCCTTTTTACTTATTTAATGCCTCAAACATGTTCAAAAACACACACACACACACACACACACACACACACACACACACACACACGTACACGAAAAATGGTGGTATGATTGTGCATGCTAAATTGCAACATTTCTCTATGGAGTTCTGGTAGGTTTAACAAAGGGAAAATAAGTCCCTACCCTCAAACTACAAATCATCTCTTAAAATTATTCATTTATACAACTACACACACACACACACACACACACACACACACACGCAATCAGGTTGATTCACACCCAAAATCCCGTTTCTTCCTCTTTTCTTTAACTTCTGTAACTTCTTATTTTCTCTCACACACACACACACTGAAGTATTTCAAGTCATCCTCTTATACTTCTGCACTTTAATTCTCTTCCACGGTTCTTTCATCAGTAATTAATGACAATCCTGAGATTATTTAAAGTCACTTTATAAGTACAAACGGCGGAGAAGATATGAAAGACATGCTGGCATCTCATCACAGTACGGAAGAAATACCATGACAATACTGTATGGATTAGATATCCTCATTAATACAGCTGTTTAGTGTACGTCTCAAAACACACCCAGCCACTAAATGTGTTTGCAATTGTGGTAATTAATAAAAAGGTAAAATCGAAGTAAGTGAAGCACCAAAAAAAAGGGCATTGAAATAGGCTATACATATATATATATACATAAACCTTAGAAATTATGTCAAAAAAATCTCAGGAAACGGGCAGAAAATCACAAGTCGTTCATAAGTTCCACAACCTTGAGCAGAAAAGATCTAATCAAGTGTTTAGTACCAGTATACAGTGGGGGAAATAAGTATTTGACCCCTTGCTGATTTTGCAGGTTTGCCCACTTACAAAGAATGCAAAAATCTACAATTTTAATCATATGTACATTCTAACAGTGAAAGACAGAATCCCAAAGAAAATTCCAGAAAATCACATCATATGAATTTATTAAAATTGATAACCATCTGATGAGGAAAAACAAGTATTTGACCCCCTGGACAAACAGCAAGTATTCTGGCTCCTACAAGCCAGTTAGTCTTTCTTTAAGACACAGCCCCAATCCGAACCAATTATCTACATCAAATACACCTGCCTCACCTCGTTACCTGTATAAAAGACACCTGTCAACACCCAAACAACCAGCATCCAACTTCACCACCATGGGCAAGACCAAAGAGCTTTCTACGGACATCAGGGACAAGATTGTTGATCTGCACAAGGCTGGGATGGGCTACAAGAGAATCGGAAAGCAACTTGAGAGAAAAGATCAACTGTCGGTGCAGTTATCAGGAAATGGAAGAAGCACCACACCACCGCCAACCTCCCTCGGTCTGGGCCTCCACACAAGATCTTGCCTCGTGGGGTGTCCCTGATCATGCGAACGGTGAGGAATCATCCCAAAACCACAAGGGGGAACTGATGAATCAACTGAAGGCAGCTGGGACCACAGTTACAAAAAAACGCTTGGTAACACACTACGCCGTCATGGATTGAAATCCTGCAGCGCACGCAAGGTCCCCCTGCTCAAGAAGAAACATGTACAGGCCCGCATGAAGTTCGCCATTCACCACCTGGACGACTCAGAAGAGGCCTGGAAGAAGGTGATGTGGTCAGATGAGACCAAAATAGAACTTTTCAACTTGTCGTGTTTGGAGGGCAAAAGAACACAGAGTACAACCCAAAGAACACCATCCCCACCGTCAAGCATGGTGGTGGCAACATCATGCTTTGGGGGTGCTTTTCAGCCAAGGGGACGGGACAACTCCATCGTATTGAGGGGAGGATGGGACGGGGCCATGTATCGTGGAATTCTGGACCGACATCTCCTTCCCTCAGTGAGAGAGCTGAAGATGGGTCGAGGATGGGTGTTTCAGCACGACAACCACCCTAAGCACACCGCCAAAGCAACAAAAGAGTGGCTGAAGAAGAAGCACATCAAGGTTCTGGAGTGGCCTAGCCAGTCTCCAGACCTGAATCGATTGAAAATCTTTGGAGGGAGCTTAAAATTCGAGTTGCCAGGCGACAACCTCGGAACCTGAATGATTTGGAGGCTGTCTGCAGGGAGGGTGGGCCAACATCCCTGCCGAAATGTGCACAAACCTTGTCACCAACTATAAAAACCGTTTGACATCTGTGCTGGCCAATAATGGCTTTTCTACAAAATATTAACATGCTGTTTGTCCAGGGGGTCAAATACTTGTTTTTCCTCATCAGATGGTTATCAATTTTAATAAATTCATATGATGTGATTTTCTGGAATTTTCTTTGGGATTCTGTCTTTCCCTGTTAGAATGTACATATGATTAAAATTGTAGATTTTTGCATTCTTTGTAAGTGGGCAAACCTGCAAAATCAGCAAGGGGTCAAATACTTATTTCCCCCACTGTATATGTATATATGTATGTGCAAGTGCAGTATTCAGTGTTGGCCTTTCATACCGCTGATGTCCATATAGCTGCTTGAATTCCTCCATTACAAGATTAAAAGATGACAGACGTAATGAAATATTCCGCTGACACTGACTGAACATGTATAATAGAGGAGTAGGAAACAGGAGCTGTAGAGACAGAGAGAGACAGTGATAAAAACCCTTTATATATATAGTAGCCACCCTTTGCTTTTTTTGATAACTCTGCAAACCCTTGGTGTTCTCTCAATGAGCTTCATGAGGTAGTCACCTGAAATGGTTTTACCTTCACAGGTGTGCTTTGTCAGGGTTAATTAGTGGAATTTTTCCCTTATTTAATAAAAAAGCAAAGGGTGGCTACTTTGAAGGATCTAAAATATAAGACATGTTTTCAGTTATTTCACATTTTTTTGTTAAGTACATAATTCCATATGTGTTCATTCATAGTTTTGATGACTTCAGTGAGAATCTACAATGTAAATAGTCATGAAAATAAAGAAACACATTGAATGAGAAGGTGTGTCCAAACTTTTGGCCTGTACTGTATGCAGCGATGACGCAGTGGATATGACACATGCCGTTGGTGTGGGAGACCTGGGTTCGATACATCAACTAGTGTGTCCTTGAGCAAGGCACTTAACCCCTAGTTGCTCCAGAGGTATGTTACCTCTCTTACTTTGGATAAAAGTGTCACCTAAATGACATATATCGTAATGTAATGTAACATGCCTACAGAAACCATGTTAAATTCAGACTCAAACTACCCATTGGAAGATTTAATCAACACCTTAAATGAAAAGTATGACTATAATATTGCATTGAATTGAGCGAGATGTTTCTGTTATTTTGTCCAGCGCCTGTATACGGTGGCCCTAAAAATAAATCTATAAAATATTAAAGAAATCATTAACTTTCATACCCTTTATTTGAGAGTGGAGATGTGTTTTGGAGTAATTCATTCCAATGTTAAATATTGTATGAACAATATGAACAATACAGTATGTTTTACTTATGATGTATTCATATGTTTCTTTGGAGTATCTGATGTTATGTATTTTCCTATCATTCATCTACTTCTTTATTTGCATAAATATATGTTTCTGTTTATATATGACAGCACAGAACGCATTCAGCACCCAACTAATAACCAAAAAGCAAGCAAAAATAGACCATAGACAAATATTAGACTCTGGTGCTTCACTTATTTAGAATATAGACTCTGGTGTTACGTCATGTTAGATGACCTAAAACTAAAATATACATAAAACTAAAATATACACGCGTACATAAACATCCTGATGTTGATCTATGGAGGTGTGGAGAGAGTCTGAGTTGTGGTGCTGCAGCGCCGCCTGCTGGACGGCTCTGGGGTCTCACTCGTCTCCTCGTTAACCTCGTGTGACCTGCAGGTTCTGCCAACATCAACGACCGGAGCATGCTGGGAAAGAGAGACAGCGAGGTGGCCGTGATCGTGGAGGACTCGGAGACGGTTGCCGCGGTAATGGACGGCCAGGAGTACCAAGCTGGAAGATACGCTCTGCAGCTCCGCCTAGAGTGCTTCAAGTACTGAAACATTCTGAATATCTATCTATCTATCTATCTATCTATCTATCTATCTATCTATCTATGTATATATCTATCTATCTATCTATCTATCTATGCATGTATGTATGTATGTATCCATCTATCTCACTCTCGATCTGTCTATCTATCTATGTATCTATCTATCTATCTATCTATCTATCTATCTATCTATCTATTTATCTATCTATCTATCTATGTATATATCTATTTATCTATGTATCCATCTATCAATCTATGTATGTATCTATCTATCTCTCTCTCTATCGGTCTATTTGTCTATCTATCTGTCTATGTATGTATGTATGTATGTATGTATGTATCTATCTATCTCTCTCTCTCTATCTATCTCTCTATCAATCTCACTCTCTAGCTATCTATCTCACTCTATCTATCTATCTATCTATCTATCTATATATCTATCTGATCATCTAGAGAGTAAGTAAGTCAAGTTTATAATATATAATTAATAAAAGACATAAGAATCCAAAAGAAAAACATAGGTACATCAAATCAGACGGCCTGAAAAACTCTCGTCTAACTAAAAGTCTTCAACTGCTTTTTAAAAGAATCAAGAGAATTTGAACAACGTAAAATGATTTGAAGACTAGTAGCTGACAGTATCCGAGGGTCTCCAGTGATGAAAGCTGGTGTGACAGACCGAAGATGACCGATCAGAGTTAACTGTACTGTTGTCTCCTTTAAGGAACCGTGTCAGTGTCCTCATCACGTCTGCTTCTTGTTACCAAACATCACAGCTTGCAATATCCTGCAGTTTCAGCATTTCCTTCCCCCCCCGCCCCCCTTCTCTCTCTCCCTCTCTCATTTTCCCCTTCAGCTTGTATTGTTTGTGTGTGTGTGTGTCTCCTGCATATATATATATACAGTACAGGCCAAAAGTTTGGACACACCTTCTCATTCAATGCGTTTCCTTTTTATTTTCATGACTATTTACATTGTAGATTCTCACTGAAGGCATCAAAACTATGAATGAACACATATGGAATTATGTACTTAACAAAAAAGTGAAAACATGTCTTATATTTTAGATTCTTCAAAGTAGCCACCCTTTGCTTTTTTATTAATAAGGGAAATAATTCCACTAATTAACCCTGACAAAGCACACCTGTGAAGGTAAAACCATTTCAGGTGACTACCTCATGAAGCTCATTGAGAGAACACCAAGGGTTTGCAGAGTTATCAAAAAAAGCAAAGGGGGGCTACTTTGAAGAATCTAAAATATAAGACATGTTTTCACTTTTTTGTTAAGTACATAATTCCATATGTGTTCATTCATAGTTTTGATGCCTTCAGTGAGAATCTACAATGTAAATAGTCATGAAAATAAAAAGGAAACGCATTGAATGAGAAGGTGTGTCCAAACTTTTAGCCTGTACCGTGTGTGTGTGTGTGTGTGTGTGTGTGTGTGTGTGTGTGTGTGTGTGTGTGTGTGTGTGTGTGTGTGTGTGTGTGTGTGTGTGTGTGTGTGTGTGTGTGTGTGTGTGTGTGTGTGTGTGTGTGTGTGTGTGCGTGCGTGTGTGAGTGAAAATTCTAACACACAACATCCTAAGTCCATCTTTTGTCAAGTTTTATGTTCTCCTCACATTTTTTTTCTCTCTCACTGTCTCTCTCTGTCTGTCTCTCTCTTTCTCTGTCTCTCTCTGTGTCTCTCTCTCTCTGTCTCTTTCTCTCTGTCTCTCTCTCCGTCTCTCTATCTGTCCCTCTCTTTGTCTATCTCTGTCTCTCTATCTCTGTCTCAGGATGATTTTGGGAGCTCACACCGATCCCTCCATCGACGTGTCGGATCCCGTCAGTGACCAGTTCTACAAGGAGGTCTGGATGGCCACCTGCGCTCGCAACGCCTCCATTTACCAGAAGGTCAGTCTGATGTTCATGTCACAATCACAATCAGAAAAAAGAGAACTGGAAAAAGAGAATCGCACCAAGGGCCAAACATGTACAGTTTATTTGTTTTTGTTCTTTTTTGTGGCTTTCTCAGACATTTGTCACCTTTTTTGTAAATTTGTTGCTTTTTCCGACATTTTTGTACGCTTTTTGTCGCATTTTTGTTGACATGAAGCCCTAAAAAAGTCATCAAAAGAGTTCCTTAGCCATCATAGAATTTAGCAAATCAAGCAAAAACAATGATTTTTTTTTTTTTTTTTTTTTTTTTAACAACAACCTGTTTCACAGCCTGAAAATTAAACTCTCTGCTGCTTCTGAGTCTCAGAGTCAGCAAATCTGCCCAAATTCTGCTTTGAATGTCACGTAATTGCATTTTAAAAAAACACTTTACTGTGTTTTTGGTTTGGCGCACAACTAGGCGGGCCAACATTTTTTGTGAACCCAAATTGATATGCGGGCCGGTTCCAAATCTGCAAGGGGCCGGATTTGTCCCACGGGCCTTGAGTTTGACACGTGCGCTAATCAAACGATCAAAATGTGGATCAGTGTTTCCCAAAAAATTCCTCAAATGCCTTATTTTGTCCATAACTCAAAACATCCACATTTTAGATTTTATTTTTTTTATAATAAATGACTCAAACCGATTCATCGATTATCAAAATACTCGGCGATTCATTTAATAGTTGACAACTAATCGATCGATTGATTAATCCTTGCAGCTCTACTTCAAACCTCGACCGTGTTGGTACCAAAAAAAAAATATTTTTGCTATTACTATTTTAGGACCAATATCAGGAGTTTCAAAAATAAACCCTTAGGCGTAACGATGCGTAGTTTTCCTTTAAGATAATGTTTGGAGTCACAGCTGCTGGTCCCAGAAGAAGATGGGATTCAGCTACAGCCTGAGAGGAAACTCCCAGAGCGTGAAATGTTCTCTTTATTTAGAAAAAGAGCTTGAGTTTGCTGTTCTGTTTACCGCCTGAATTTGCAGCGATGGCAGCCAAAATGACTTCCAAAATGGCATCAGCTGAGGTTGCAAACAAAGCCTCTGTACCAGCAGTGCCGCTGAATGCACATGAACAACATCCCACTCACTTTAATAACACACAGTTGCTGAATCTCCCTTTCCTTAAATAAAAAAAAAAAAAATTGCAACGTCACCTCCAAATTGCACCGAGTCTACCGAACTATTGGCTGAAAGCAAAGCGCCCTTAAGCTGAGAACCTCAGAACCAGTTCTCGATACAATTCCCTTGGTTCTCCCTCTGACTTGTGCGTCCTCTTCCCTTCAGGTTTTCCGTGTTCTTCCGTCCAGCGACGTGCGAAACATCGTGGAGCTAGAGGGCTACGTGGCCAAGCCGGGCCTGGACCGGGAGGACCCGGCCAAGGCTCAAGAAGAGCTGAAGAAGATCCGCGGCTTCGCGGTCCAGTTCCCTCTCCAGTTCCTGTGCGAGCAGAACCTGCTCCCCCCCATCGGCTCCAAGGAGGCCATGGTGCCCATGGAGACCTGGACCTGAGACGGAGAGACCCACCATGTGTGTTCATGTGTTGGTGTGTTCACGCGCAGCTTATGGAAGACTGACGGACTGATCGTGCCCACTCTGGTGCCAGTTTGGAGGTCGTATTGGCTGAGCAGCCTATTTTGAAAACCTGCCACTGTTTCAAGCTTTTTATTTATTTACTCCTTTTACAAGTTTTTTTTTTTTTTTTTGGTTACAAAACCGACTAACAACAGTTTGTTGGCGAGCCTCCCAGGCTTCAGATCATATTTGCTTCTCAAATGTGATTTGAAAGCTGAAGGAAATAAGCTGAATGATAATTCTAACTAGTGCAGTAAATATCTTGATCTTGGCGCAGGCCGGCCGTGCATCTTCCCACAGAAACATCCTCCGTCTGAACTACCTTTTAGAGTTTAAAGGACAGCTCGAGAGTTTCTTTACAGTATACAGTTTTGGTTATAAGATGCAAATGTCTGACCTACTTATGCCGAATTGCCTCTGCATGGTTCTCACTTTTGGTACCGGTAGTTTTCTCTATTTCGTGTAGTTTTCTCTATTCCCCCCGTACTGGGTGGGATTCTTTTTATTTTTGGGGCATTTCTGCCTTCATTGGATTTTTTTTTTTCATTTTATTGGATAGGAAAGCGAGAGAGATGGAGAAGACGTGCAGGAAAACCGCCACCTTCTGCATCGAGGAATAAACCTATGCACATGTGCGCCTGCTCTACCAACTGAGCTAACCGGCCACAAGTAGGCGGGCTTCTTAACTGATCGCCATAGCGTCAGAGAGTGAAACTGTCACAGCACTTAAACGCGACGCTCTCTGAAAATCCTGTCATCAGCAAACGAGGGGCGTTCAACAATGGTACGCCGTAGTTTTGCAGGCTGCCATTATTTCAGATATTATAGTATAGTATTGACGGTCGCTTGGCTATTTAGAAATGTCTGTTCGCGCAAGATGTCCCGTGAAGTGGGAATTCTCTCGGACCAATCAGTGGTCAGCAGGGTTTTAACTCCACTTTCTAGTATCGACTCGGCTCACTTCAAAAAAGCGCTGGAACTGCCAATTATTTTCACGGTCGATTGATCTGTTGATTATTTTCTGGATGACTGGATTAGTTTTTTGGTCTCTAAAAAATGTCAGAAAACGGTGAAAAATTTGGATCAGTGTTTCCCAAAAAGTCCTCCAATGTCCTGTTTTGTCCACAACTCAGAGATATTCAGTTTACTGTCACAGAGGAGAGAAGAAACTCAAAACATTCACGTTTTAGATTTTATTTTTTTATAATATAAATGACTCAAACCGATTAATATATTACCAAAATACTCGGCGATTCATTTAATAGTTGACAACTAATCGATTGATTGATTAATCTTTGCAGCTCTACTTCAAACCTCGACCGTGTTGGTACAAAAAAAAAATATTTTTGCTATTACTATTTTAGGACCAATATCAGGAGTTTCAAAAATAAACCCTTAGGCGTAACGATGCGTAGTTTTCCTTTAAGATAATGTTTGGAGTCACAGCTGCTGGTCCCAGAAGAAGATGGGATTCAGCTACAGCCTGAGAGGAAACTCCCAGAGCGTGAAATGTTCTCTTTATTTAGAAAAAGAGCTTGAGTTTGCTGTTCTGTTTACCGCCTGAATTTGCAGCGATGGCAGCCAAAATGACTTCCAAAATGGCATCAGCTGAGGTTGCAAACAAAGCCTCTGTACCAGCAGTGCCGCTGAATGCACATGAACAACATCCCACTCGCTTTAATAACACATAGTTGCTGAATCTCCCTTTCCTGAAATTGCATCCCTGGTTCCTCCACTTGCATCCCTTCCTTGCGTCTTAGTCTGTCCCACCGAGGAAACATGGGAGAGACGCATGGAAATCATTTGTGACGAGAGGAAACGAGGAAATGTGTTTTTAGAGGGATGAGACGTCCTTTCCTCTAAAGCAGGGGTCTTCAACGTTTTTTAAGCCAAGTACCACTTAACTGAAAGAGAGACAGAGCAGGGACCCCCTACATATATTGTATAAAATGAAGTTGCATATTAAACTGGGCCTACAATAACGCGTAGGGCAGCTTAAAGCCTTTATACATACCTTTTTTTTTTTGCATAGAATACTAAGCTATTAAAATAGCCTAATAATTGTTTGCATGATTTTATCGTTTTAATGTTAAACATGTTGGCACAGTGAATCCTTAGGATGAACTGTATCTGTGGATGGCCTTAGGGAATACCTTACCTATAGGCCAGTAAGCAGTGGGGATTTATATTTGCTAAAATGTTGGATTTATGTTAAGACTTTTTCATTTTTGAAAAAACTTTCAAAAATTAACAATAATTTGGAGGGCCCCCTGCATTGACTCTGATGACCCCCTCAGGGTCCTGGACCCCCTGTTGAAGATCCCTGCTCTAAAGCTTCACGTGAATTCGTCAGCTGTATGGGCAGAGTTGCTGGGCAGAGTCAGCAACGGTTTTCAGCTGCACGGCTTCCGGGAAGGCTGCTCTCTGTATCCTCGATCGTAGCTCCTCAGACTCTCTGTATCCTCCCTCATAGCTCCTCAGAGATCCCTTCACCCTCTATCCCTTCACCCTCTATCCTCGCTCATAGCTCCTCAGAGATCCCTTCACCCTCCATCCTCGCTCATAGCTCCTCAGAGATCCCTTCACCCTCTATCCTCGCTCATAGCTCCTCAGAGATCCATCCTCCCTCCGTCCTTGCTCCTCGGCACAGGAAGAAGAGCTTTGAGATGGCCTTCACGAAGGCGGGCCACAACGACTTCCAGTCCAGGCGAGGAGCGAGGAGATTTAAGAGAAGTGAGATTCAGCCAGTTTCATCGGGAAAAATCGTGGAGACTCTCATTGAGACACATTGTTGCTCAAAACACACATGCAAACACACACACACACACACACACATGTGGACCGGCAGTCGCTGAACTCGACAAGCTGGGCCCGGCAACCGCTGCTCTGACTCTTCTGTGTTGAAAGTTTGACAAAGACACTAAGAGAAAAGAGAAAGAGAGAGAGAGAAAAGAGAGAGAGAGAGAGAGAGAGACTTTAATGAAGACTGCGGTGCAGAGAAGGGGACGAAGAACCGGACGGAGCTGTCAGCCGTTTCGTATCTCTGAGGCCCTGCTTTTAATATTAATGTCAAACGGGAAATCACGAGTGCCAAAGATGATGTTAATACAGTACATACGTTCATTTACATTCCTCATGCCGTGGGTTCTACGTTCAGCCTTAAGTGACCTGTTCTCATTCTCTGATCTGGTCTTTGTAATTCTTTTGGTGACACTTCATTTTACATTTTGCAAGTTCTTGGGAAGTTTTCTGGAAAGAACTGTAATTCGGAACTAATAACCGAATAGGGGAAATGTTTTTTTTATTTCATTTTTTTTTTATACCCAAGTCAAAATGTGTACGGAAGCGTAGTACTGCCACGCCTGAAAAAGAAAAATGTATCAGTATCACGTTAGTAGCCTACGTATATAATAACAAGATTTTTATCACGTTATAATGTGAAGAGTTTCACGTTATAACAATAAATTATAACTTGATACGTTTGTATGTTGTAATAACATGAAAATATCTTGTTATAACGTAAAAAAAAGCATCTTGTCATTACAATCAACAGTTCACGTAATAAAGTTTTTCTTTTTGAGGCGTGGCAGTACTAAGCTTTCCTAAGTATGTTGCTGATTTATAATTTATAATAGTATATAATTTAATATAATAGTGTTTTGCCTGTAGACAGATATCTCATTTTGACCTGCTTTGCGCGGACTAAAAGAATAAATTACACTTTTAGTTATTGAGAATTATGTGTGCACAAATATAATTATCCTTTTCAGGAAACTGCCAGGAAATTACAGACTTGAATAAAGTGTTACGGTTCTTGTTTTTAAACTGCATAACCCACAGATTCATGCATGAAATGTTTATTACAATGCTGCGTTTCATTCAAAGCGGGCTTTAGCAACAGGCAATTTAAACATTTAAGCAGCTGTAAGCGCAAAACCTGCAGCACCTTTGTTTCCATTTTCCCCAAGTGACCAAAAAAAATCAGTTTCTGCAGGTTTAAGATATTGATAAGTACAAAGATCTAACTCAAGTTAAAGATTAACAATTATTTTAAAAGTTAGAATCATTGGTGTGCAGCTTTCACACAGTTAACCCTCGTTGTCTTCCTGTCGACCGTGCAACTTTAAATTTTTCTGGGTCAAAATTTAAAATTAAAATTTTTTGGTCATCACTATAGTATAATATAGATATTGCTCTGGATTTTTTATACACTTTTGTTTCTTTTCCTGATGTTTTTGTCACTTTTTGTTGACATTTGTCACTTTTCCCGGCATTTTTCATGCTTTTACGGCGTTTTTGTCACTTTTTTTTAACGTTTTTTTGTCACTTTTTCCCCGCATGTTTTTGAAACATTTTTTATAATTTTTTTCTCCAAATGCTATCAAATAGAATAAAACACCCAAATTCAATGCAAATAGTGAACTGATCACTTATTTTACTTGTGAAGAGCGTTGTATGGAACCATCCACGTTACTTTTTTTGACAATTTGGTTGAAAGAAACCCACATTTTTGATATAGAAACTTTTTGGAGGACAACAAGGAGGGTTAAACTCAGATCATCAGTATTTTGGAAAACGGTTGTCTCTAGATTTCCAATTTTGAAGCCGTTTGAAACGCAGCATCGATGTTTCTAAGTGTCTTCCTCGTTGGTCTGTGGGTGATCTGCATGAAGTTGTTCTGTGCTATAAATTCGACCCACGATGCTCGTAGCTGACAGCATGACAGCAGCTCGTTGCCATTAAACAGATAAAAAAAAAAAAGCATGAACTCTGCAAACTGAATGATTGCCTTTAAAGCCATGGACATTATTGATGCTAAACAGTGTGCCTGTCCAGAAGCTGTGTGTTGTCCAGATGCACCTGAACTTTCTCTACTGTTAATATTTATGGAAAATGGGACCTTAAATGTGCTCTTCTTTTTAATCTCCCTCTCTACCTCCCTGTGTTTCTACCTCCTGCTCTGGTGCATGTTTTTAATCTTTGTGATGAATTCAGATTTAGAAAATTCTGAAATATTTGCAGCTACCACCCCCCAAATTTAGTATAGTTGTTGTTGAAAAGGCAAACAAAGTGCTCATGCAATGCCAGCCTGTTTACATCTAAAACAGAGATTATAAAGACAGTCCCTCCAGAAAAACGCGATTATGCAATCGCATAATTCAATGCATAATCAGCCAAAGTCTGCATATTCATGCGGGGGGCTGCATATTTTTAAAATACGCTGCATTTTTGCTGCATAAATTGTAAATTTCCGCGCAAAATACGCGGGGCTACATGATTTCATAATCCCCGCATTTTTGTTGCAAAAAAGTCACATATATCTTAGCAGAAAGTTGAAAAATGTTGCGTTTACTTCACACAAGAGCAGCCATTTACCCCTGTTGCCATGGGAACGTTATGAAATGACGTAATTACGCGACGTGAACATCATCAAAAGCGGGGTGTTTTTATATCATATACAGCTGTTATATCACATCCATGTTTTTCATCAAACCGCAATTTTTGCAAGTTCCCGCAACTTCATCGCATAAAATTGCATAAATATCCCGCATATTCTATCACATTTTTTAAGAAAACGTGCCGCATAATCAAAGATTGTTGCCCGCAACAATCACAGAAAAAGTTTTTCTGGAAGGACTGTAAAGAGATCGAACTGAATTCCCCCTACAGAGATAGGATGAGATCATCAGCAAAGAAGTTGATTTGGATGGAAATGTTTTCTGTGCATCCAGGATAACTGAATTTAAATAACGCATTCTCATGAACTGGTATGTACAATATAGTACGAAAATGTGTGCACAGCAATACGTATGGTATCCTACGACGTTATGCGACCGCCGGGTGGTCACGTGAAGACGGCTACAGAGCGCCATCGTATCAGCAGCAGACATTTTGCAGCCAGACCCTGGGTCTGGCTAGTCCACACAGCATTCTGGGAGAAAAACATGCTCTGGTTGATTGGCATTTTTCTTAAACCAATCACAATCGTCATGGGCGCAATAGGTGCCGGACGGAGCCACGGTGCCTCTGCAAAATAGCCTCGGGAAGGAACTTGTTTTGGTGGAACGTGTGTACGTTCAAAAGCAGTTTTAGTCATGCGAGAGAAAACTCAGATTGGACAGATAGTCTAGCTAGCTGTCTTGATTTACCCTGCAGAGATCTGAGGAGCAGTTAACCATCGTCCTCACAAATCCACCGGAGGTTGGAAGGCCAACACAGAGAAAGAGGAAGGAGACGGACATCTGGGCGAAAAGGAGGACAAAATCGTGCTTTGGATTAAAACACTCCCGAGAAACGAACACGCGTTTCCTGGGTGAAAGTCTTTTTTTTTCCCCGAGAAGTGAATTCGGCTCCCAGCAGTCAATGTGCTGCTAACAGCAAATAAATATGTTGAATGCATACGAATTCCAGTGCTTTACTTTTCGTAGCTATATGTACGAATGCTTCATGAGGCTTCAACAGGCCTGATTTAAACCACAAATGTGTATACAGTTTTTGTGTTAATTCTTTTTTAGTAATCAGGAACGCAGACATGCAATGCACATGGATCGATAGCAGGTGTAAACTGTCAGCTTGAACCTGAAGTGTTGAGGTTGAGAAACACTGACGTTTTCCTGTCTTTTTTTTTCTGTCCTTTCTCTGTCTGACTTGAATCACTGTGTCTCTATAAAAATGCACTATTTGCACAGACTGTTGTTTTCCCCATTGCGACCCCTTAAATGATCCGCATCATCACGTCATGCGTCGCTTTTTGTGAAATGATGGCATAAATAAACAGTGTAATAATAAGTCATCAAAACGGATCTGGTCTTCATGTGTCATTCATACCACAGGTGGAATATAACGTACATTTAAAGCCCATGTTGCAAGGTTTATTTTCTAACGATTTTTTGCTATTTGCTTGTTGGTAATAAACATTTAAACTGTTACCCAACAACATCAAATACAATGGATATCACAAAACGGAATAAAACTATTTGGAGACATTTTTAACAATGATAAACATATATTGAGTGCTATATGTACCTATTAATCAACAGTGGTGGTTAACCTGCTACATGGGCTTTAACTCATGCACTGTTCTTAAAGGGACGGTTCAGATGTTTCTCAGTGTGTTTGTGTGAGCTGCTTCTCCATAGTCAGTGTGTTAGCTACAGTAGATGGCGGTCGCCACGACAACAGTTTGGAGAGGTAGGCAAGAGCACCGACGCGGAAGCTAAGTGAGCATCTTCTTCTTCTACACTCACTAAATACTTCTCTCTCTCTCTCGTCTCATCTCTCTTTGCACTGGTTTTTAATGTATCGGCTCCGATATTGCCTAAAACGCTGGTATCAGGAAGTACTGGAGTTTATGCACCGATCTGATACCACGTAATAAAGCCCTGAAGAAAATCTACGTTAAAGTAGTTTGTTATTTTTCCGTTATAACTGACTGTCAAACTGGATATTAAAGAAAGTTCTGGGGCATTCGTTGTTTGTATTTGTTAATGTTTCACAAAGAGTTTAACCTGAGCCAGACCGACAACAGAGATAGAAATAATATCACATCCATACAGGGATAGTAGTATACAGCTGTTATACATCATATCACATCTATACAGAGATAGTAGTATACAGCTGTTATACATCATATCACATCTATACAGAGATAGTAGTATACAGCTGTTATACATCATATCACATCCATACAGAGATAGTAGTATACATCCATACTGTTAGTACATCAGCTGTTATACACATCCATACAGAGATAGTAGTATACAGCTGTTATACATCATATCACATCCATACAGAGATAGTAGTATACAGCTGTTATACATCATATCACATCCATACAGGGATAGTAGTATACAGCTGTTATACATCATATCACATCCATACAGGGATAGTAGTATACAGCTGTTAAAACGATAAAATATAGGAAACACTGGTATTGGATCAGTACTCGGTATTGGCCGATACGCAAGTTAAGGTATCGGAATCTGTATCGGGAAGCAAAAAATGGTATCGGGCCATCTCTAGTTTTTAAGCACGCTGTCACCAAAGTGAGAAACATGTCAGTGATGAAGATGAAAACAGCTTTGTCAGCACCGTCCCAAACCTCTCCCTCCTGCAGCTCTCATGTGTGCCACTGGATGGCGCCACAGAAACACAATCTGTGTCTGACAATTGGTCAGTCTAACAATAGTCCTGCTATAAACTAGGCCTTTGTGAAGCTTATGAAGTTCAGATAAGAGTTCAAATTAATTTGTGGTTATTTTTGAGGCTTTAAACCTGCAAAAAACGCAATTTTCTTAGTCTGTAAAGTGTTTTTGTGTGTGTGTGTGTGTGTGTGTGTGCAAACAGTTTTCAACAAGATAGAAGACGCTATTGCTGAGTGCATCATCACAGCATATAGGTAACACACTCTCTCTCACACACACACACACACACACACACGTGATGTTTGTGTGTGTGTGTGTGTGTGTGTGTGTGTGTGTGTGTGGGAAATACCTGCCTTAGCACGACATCACAGATTCAGGTGTGTCCTGAGAACTTACTGTCTGTACTGGCGTCACATACACAGAAGATGGCCAAATTATATATATTAATTGTTGTTTACAGCTTAGAACATACAATTAAGAGTTATTAGCTCGTTAAGTGAGATTAGATTTAACTTTTCCACTCGTGGAGTGATTCATGCGTCGAGACTTGAGAGCATGTACGGACGGAAACATGACAAAAGGATGTTTTGAGTTCTGAGTTATGGCAGTTAGTTTTTTTATTTTTTTCAGCCATTGCACTGAAGCAATAACACACTCCTGAGTGTGCTGATTATTTTCATATCTCAGGAATGCTGATGGCAATGAGCCAGGAGACAGATCTGGTGCGATACATCTCGTCTCCTTGTGTGAGATTCATGTTTTTGCACTGTAAATAATCTATAGTCTCGCATCGCCAGCTCTGTCTCCACAGCGCTGTGGAGGAAGGTCTGGCTACACTGCAGATGCATTCTGGGATAAGACACAAAAAAAAAACACTCTGGGTTGTTTGCATTTCTTTAAACCAATCACAATCGTCTTGGGCGGCGCTAAGCTCTGGACGCAGCGACGAGGGCTCTGCTAAAATAGTCTCGGGAAGGAACTTGATTTAGTGGAAACGTTTGCACCCCGCAAAAGAAAACGCCACATACAATATGCGTTATACAATAGACGCTAAAATGTATCCACTGATTTACAGACGTCTCCACTGATTTAAAAACGTATTTTTCGCCACGTAAGCCTAGAGGAAAAAGTGCGTGTTCAATTTTCTTCAAAGCCCGGCGCACTTCACTTCCCGAGTTCTCAAGGGGGTAAGCTTCGCTTCAGAACTCGAGCCATCATGGCTCCATTTTGTTGCTAACTGGCCATCACCTCCTGTTAGCATTCCGCTGACCGCCATTTTATTTTTACGTCACTTGACTGCGAATAACTTTATATCTGAAGCGTTTAAAGACTCTATTTGTCCGTTGTTTATTTCCAAAGAAACACGACAATGTATAAAAGGCTCCATTACCTTGTAGCTCACGTTAAGGCTCCGTAGCAGAACGCTTTTATAAAAATAGGCTAACGATTGTGTCATAACCACGAGACTTACTGTCACACAGTAGAGGAATTACCGTATAGTACAGGAGAAGCTCACAGGCAGTTTGGACTTCCATTAGCTGTTTAGGTTTAATTACTAATGTTAACTAGCATGTTAGTGATCAGTAATTAGCCTGTGTCTATGTTATCTCCTTACATATACCTACACTCTCCGTCTCTGTAAGATTGGGAATGATTGAGATTTCTCTCGGCACGGCTACCAGAAGACTTCACACTTTCAGACATGTTGCTCACGTCACATTCTTTCAGTTAGAGGCTGCGCAGTAAAGCTGGCCATCACCGGAAAAGTGCTTCTAATAGCCTTCACTGGTCTCCGTCCAGAGCAACGGGGTCTATTGGTCCATGATATACTGTCTATGTGAGTTCTATAGGTTGAAAGGGCAGGTACAGTTCATGAAACGGTTCCTGGTGGAACATGGAAAGAGGAACCTTTTCTGTGTGGCTGTTAGGCCGTGGCTTCTGTTTGTGCCTCTCGTGTATCACCATTACATTTGAGGAAGCACCCGATTTCAATTTGGAATAAATAACTCAGTGATATCTGAAAAACCCACAACATTTACCAACACGGACTGCTGTTCTAAATATATTTCCAAATCCCCAAAGACTCTTTAAACCATCTGAAAATCTGTTGCACATTAAAAAAAAAGTGTTTCCAACTGTGGCCGGTTAGCTCCGTTGGTAGAGCGGGCGCACATGTGCAGAGGTTTATTCCTCGACGCAGAAGGTCCAGGGCTCGAATCCAACCTGTGATGGTTTTCCTGCATGTCTGCCCCCCCCCCACCCCTCTCTCTCTCTCCCCCCCTTTCATATCTCAGCTTTCCTGTCCAATAAATTCAGAAATGACCCCCCCTAAAGATGGTAGCCGGACATGACGCCTCTCCAGTCTCCGTGCTGAATTTGTACAACATGAAACCAAATCAACAACTGTACTCCAAAAAGAAGAAAAGTAACCCGCTGATCGAGTTACAGTGTTTAATTGTGCTAACCGAAATATAAGGTCTATTTCTCAGGTCTTTAAATTGCATTCACGTTTCCTTCAATTGCTTCCCTTCCTTTCGAGGAAATCATGCGAGGAGAGAGGAAACAAGGGAAACGTGTTTTTAGAGAGACGAGACGTCTTTTCCTCTGAAGCATCACGGGAATTCGTCAGCTGTTCGGGCGGAGTTAGCAACGGCTCTCTGTATCCTCGCTCATAACTCCTCAGAGATCCCTTCTCTATCCTCAATCCTCCATCCTCCATCCTCCATCCGCATTCCTCAATCCTCTATCCTCTATCCTCTATCCTCCATCCTCAATCCTCCATCCTCCATCCTCCATCCTCTATCCTCCATCCTCTATCCTCTATCCTCCATCTTCCATCTTCCATCTTCCATCCTCCATCCTCCATCCTCAATCCTCAATCCTCCATTCTCCATCCTCAATCCTCCATCCTCCATCCTCCATCCTCAATCCTCAATCCTCAATCCTCCATCCTCCATCCTCCATCCTCCATCCTCCATCCTCCATCCTCCATCCGCATTCCTCAATCCTCTATCCTCTATCCTCCATCCTCCATCCTCCATCCGCAATCCTCTATCCTCCATCCTCTATCCTCTATCCTCCATCTTCCATCTTCCATCCTCCATCCTCAATCCTCCATCCTCAATCCTCCATCCTCCATCCTCCATCCTCCATCCTCCATCCTCAATCCTCCACCCTTGCTCCTTCGGGGTAGGAATCCAGAAAAACGTTATCATTAATTATGCGACGTGAACATCAAAAAGCAGGGTGTTGGGAGGGGAAATCACTTTTTTTTTTCTCCTTTTCATTAAACCGCAATTTTTTCAAATTCCCGCAATTTCATCGCATAAAATTGCATAAATATCGCACATATTCCATCGCATTTTTTAAGAAAACGTGCCGCATAATCAAGGATTTTTGCCTGCAACAATCAAAAAAAATACCCCACATTTTTCTAGAAGGACTGTAAAGAGATCGAACAACTGAATTCCCGTTACAGAGATAGGATGAGATCATCAGCAAAGACGTTGATATGGATGGAAATGTTTTCTGTGCATCCAGGATAACTTCACGAAGGAGGGCCCGGAACGACTTCGGGGTTCAAGCGAGGAGATATCAAATAAGAGACTTGAGATTCAGCCATATTTAACCTGGAACAGGTGTGCAATTCTTATTGGATAACTGGTTGAATGGGATTTCAAATCTATTGGTTAATGCAGGGGTCTTCAACGTTTTTTAAGCCAAGGACCCCTTAACTGAAAGAGAGACAGAGCAGAGCCTATTGTCCAAAATTAAGTTGCATAGTAAACTGGGCCTATAAAAACATGTAGGGTGGCCTAAAACCTTTATACATAGTTTTTTTTTGCATATAATACTAAGCTATTAAAGTATAACAGCCTAATAAGTGTTCGCATTATTTAAAAAATCATGTTTTAATGTTACACATACACATGGCAGAGTGAATCCTTACTAACTGTATCTGTGGGTGGCTACCTTAGTGACAACCTTACCTATAGACCAGTAAACAGTGGGGATTTATATTTGCTAATAATATGTTGGATTCATGTTAAGACTGTAATTTTCGAAATAACTTTTATTTGGAGGCCCCCGTGCATTGACTCTGAGGACCCCCTATAGGGTTGAAGATCCCTGGGTTAATGGATCCAAGGGTGGGAGGGGCCACAGTCCAACTGCCACACCCTCTTCACTGTAGACACAGATATCTTTAAAAGTTACAGAGACAACAGAAGCAACAGAGCAACAACAACAGAGCAACAACTATAATGCCATTATTTTCCAGCTGCCTGGATAACAAAATATAGAAACAAACTGTGAATAGAATTGTGAAATAGTGCAGCCAGGTGGTTTAAAGAGTCTTTGGAGGATTCTGGAAAGCCCTTCAAAGCAGCGGTATGTTTCTTAAAACAGCCTTTAGGAAAACCAGAGGCTGATCTGTGGGACCGGGACACGAACTGGAGCTGGACAGATGGGGTGGGGAGGGCTAATGTCCCCAATTAAACATCCCTCTGATGTGACGTTAGGACATAAATAAAGCATGAAAATGTCCCCTGGGGGGACAGGGTGGTCGCCCCCTGACAGTTAACGCGACTGTGACGGTGACCTGCAGCTCAGTCTTGATTGATTACCACTTAGTTTGTCCTTAATGAGCTTCCGTACCGAAACAGACAGCTGTGTAATAAATGTGCCTCTTTTTTTGCTATCACACTTAAGGTGTGTGTGTGTGTGTGTGTGTATATATGTGTGTATTTGTGTGTGTGTGTCTCTGTGTCTCTGTGTGTTTGTGTGTGTGTGTGTGTATGTGCGCGCGCGCGCACACGCGCACAACACATTGTGGGCGTCTCTGTCTGTGGCGCAGCCTCCTCCTCGCAGACAGGCCACTCCCGAGGAAGCGCGCTGCTGTTCCGCCCCACAGACGGACGGATTGACGGACGGACGCTGCTGTGTGTGTGTGTGCTCGCTCGTCTCTTCTGTGCGCTCTCTGCCTTCTCTCCCTCGATCTCTGTGCGCGTGCGCTTGTGTCACCACCCCCCCCCCCAACCCCCCGCCCCTTCCTGTCCTGTCCAGATTGGGGTGTCGAGGTGGAGGTATGTAGCGTCGGATTCAGCGCGCCGAGCAGCATGTAGCACCTGGAGCGCCGCGCACATCGCCTCCCTGCCGCGCTGCTCCTCCGTCTTCTCAACCTCCCGGAGTGGTCATTTCTAGGCTACTCTCGGGAAAAGCATCGCCTGCACGAGGATTTTTTTTTGGTTGGGGGTGGTGGGTGGGTAGGGGGATTTATTATTTATTTATTTTAGAGGAGTGTTTGTGTGTGTGTTCACCCCCCGCCGGTCTGCACCTCTCGGTCGATGGTCGTTGAGGAAGCTTCCATCTTGAGTCCCGTGTCTACCGAGAGAACCATGGCGAGCGACTCCCCTGCGCGGAGTCTGGACGAGATAGACCTGTCTGCACTACGGGTAAATGTCTCCCTCTGTGTTCACGTGTGTGTGTGTGTGTGTGTGTGTGTGTGTGTGTGTGTGTCTAAGTGTGCGAGTTTCCTCCTTTCTCCTCCTCAACCTCACCCATTCCCTCCTTTCCCATGCACCACCGGTGCAGGGATGCGTCTCCCGGCGCTTTCCTCTTCTTTCGCTGCCGCCCGCCTTGATGGTGTTCGTGCGCGTGCATGTTAACTGTGTGTGTGTGTGTGTGTGTGTGTGTGTGTGTGTGTGTGTTGGGGGGGGTCTGTAGTGCTCGAGCACGGCGGCCAGTGATTGAGAAAATCAGGTCGGATGTCAGAATGCGTGCCACCGACGCTCCTGTTGTTGTTTGTTGATGTTTTTTTCTTAACAATTGGGACGTGATGTAATGAGGCCCTGAGCTGCTGCTGGGCGCGCGTGCACACACCCTTGTGCGCGTGCGTCAGACGGCATAATAGAGGCCGCTGTGTCTGTAGCCTACTATGTGGGGCAGATGTTAAGCTGCCAGCTCACTGACAGATTCAACACACACACACACACACACACACACACACGCCGTGAATAATAGCGATGATAACTGCAACAGCAGCGAGTTCCGCCATTTCGTGATGTTGTGGCGACAGCAGCATTGCATCGCAGCGGCTGTTTGTGGGTCTGTGCGCGTGTACGTGCTCGCCCTTTGAAGATGAGGTGTGCAGAACGTGTGTGTGTGTGTATGTGTGTGAAAGATAAGGAGACAGTGATGTTACATTCAGAGAAATATAAACGTACAATTTCTTATTTGGATTCAGCTGCTTTTGATGAACTACATGATTGTGTGTGTGTGTGTGTGTGTGTGTGTGTTTTCTGGACAGCTCTTACTTCTTTTTTCCTCCTTTCGCCTGCTGCTTACGCAACACAGTCCTACCTGCAGAGCAACACTCAAGTCTGGACATGATCGACTGTGTGTGTGTGTGTGTGTGTGTGTGTGTGTGTGTGTGTGTGTGTGTGTGACAGATACAGACAGGAGGATCAAGAAAAGATGTGCTCAATCTTGTAAAAGAGAGAATCCTTGCTCTCTTTTCCCTCTGTGGCATGACTACTGGAAATTAGGTCACCCAGGACGGATTGGAGAGAGCTGGGGGGTGGGGGGAAACATTTAAGTGTGACGCAAAGCCTGTCGCAAGCACACACACACACACACATCCTGTTTCACGTCCCAAAATGATCTCTGATCATCATCTCCTCATGTTTGACCCGTCTTCGCCTTCTTCATTCACCTCTTGGGCCTCCACAACTCAAAGAGATTCAGTCTACTGTCCCAGAGGAGAGAAGACACTAGAACAATATTCACATTTAACAAAGCTGGAATCAGAAATTTTTTTTAAAACTTTCTTTTCAGAAACAATGACTTAATCATTTCATCTTTTGCAGCTCTGTGTACAACCTGGCTCTGTGTTGTTGGGGTGTGTGTGCGCCACAAACAGAGTCCAGCTGGTCAGGAACACTGGCGCTCACTCACTCACTTTGTTTTAAACAAATCAACTGTTTAGTCATATTATCCAAACCACTGATATGGAAATGTAGTTCTTTCTCTAGCGTGACTCTGCCCTTAACCCCCAAAATGTCTGTCAGAAATATGCACTGCATACAAAAACTACTGCGGCAAGATGAATCGTATAAAAAAAGGCCATATAAGTTCCAAAAAAACAAAGTGTGGACGCATCCTCGTCAGACAAAGACTTTTGACTTTTGGGAGGTAGTGTAAAGTTGTTAGAGAGCCTTCAAACTGTGGCTGAAACTAACAAGTTTTTTCGTTGTCGACTATTACGATTTGCATCAGCTCCATTTTTAGCACGCGTGTGGTCCTACAGTTGGTTAGGGCAGTAACGTGTGTGTTTGTGTGTGTGTGTGTGTGTGTGTGTGTGCTTGTTTAACTATATTCTTGGGGTCCAAAAACCGGGAGTCCAGTGTACTTGTGGGGTCCCGACAGCTTTGTGGGGCCAAAATGCTGGACCCCCCAAATTTAAAGGGCTGTTTGAGGGTTAAGACTTGGTTTTAGGATTAGGGTTAGAATTAGGTTATGGTTAGGGTGAGGGTAAGGGTTAAGGTTAGGCATTTAGTTGTGATGGTTAAGGTTAGGGTAAGGGTTAAGGTTAGGCATTTAGTTGTGATGGTTAATGTTAGGGTAAGGGTTAAGGTTAGGCATTTAGTGGTGATGGTTAATGTTAGGGTAAGGGTTAAGGTTAGGCATTTAGTTGTGATGGTTAAGGTTAGGGTAAGGGTTAAGGTTAGGCATTTAGTGGTGATGGTTAATGTTAGGGTAAGGGTTAAGGTTAGGCATTTAGTTGTGATGGTTAATGTTAGGGTAAGGGGCTAGGGAATGCATTATGTCAATGACGGGTCCCCAGAAAGATAGTGTGTGTGCATTAGGTGCAGTCTTCCAGGATTAGATGTACTTCTGTTTGACCTTGAGTGAAAAGGAACGCTGCTTTTTAAGCTAATCCCCCCCCCACCCCGGAGGCTCCGCTCTAATGGTCTATACACACACACACACACACACAGGTGTTTCAAGATCTCTGTTATTGAATTTTAATCTGTGTGTGTGTGTGTGTGTGTGTGTGTGTGTGTGTGTGTGTGTGTGTGTTTACCTGCGTGTGTGTCTGAGTTCACCTGCTGGCCTTCCTCTGGGCTTCCTCGGTCATTGTCAGCAGTTAAAGTGGGATTTTAAGGCAGAGCCAGGCTAGCTTAGCTTCTGTGAGCTAACTGGCTGCTGGATGTAGCTTCATATTTCCAGCACAGAGACAACATGGGATCAATCTTGTCATCTAACTCTTGGTAAGAAAGCTAATATGCGTTTTTTTCTTTTCTTCCCAAGACAAAGACTGTCTCAGGTTTTAGCTCAATAATGGAAAACCGACTTATTTAACTTGTAAAGAGTTTTTGTCTGACTTTGGATGAATATGAGACTTATTTTTACGTGCAGCAATTTTCCAGTCTGCAGTGTTTGTCCCGGTTACACATAGCAGCTCTCTAAAGACGTTTCAGAATTCAGATGTCAACTTTAACCCAGTTATTGCATGTAAACACACAGAAGAGATTTCTGTAAGAACCGAGCACAGCTGGAAGGTCAAAGGTTACCTATTGAAGGAATAACAACAGTGTGGTGATACAGAGAGAGGCTTTTCACAGGGGAATACCACAGGTGTGTGTGTGTGTGTGTGTGTGTGTGTGTGTGTGTGTGTGTGTGTGTGTGTGTGTGTGTGTGTGTGTGTGTGTGTGTGTGTGTGTGTGTGTGTGTGTGTGTGTGTGTGTGTGTGTGTGTGTGTGTGTGTGTGTGTGTGTGTGTGTCTGTCCAATTCCTCACACTCAAATTCCAAAGTCCATCTTGTGTCCAGTTTATGTTCTCCGGACTAACTTTGTCTTGTTTTTTTTCTTGTCCCTGTTCTTTCTCCTCCTCCTCATTTCTCTCCCTCTCTCTCTCTCTCTCAGGACCCAGCTGGTATCTTTGAGCTGGTCGAACTGGTTGGAAATGGCACCTATGGGCAGGTCTACAAGGTAAGACTTTCTAATCTGTGCTGCCTTGTGTGTGTGTTTCTGGGAAGCATCCTTCTATGAACCATGACATCCTGTTCATTTTACATAGAAAGGTTTCAGGAGTCAAAAAAAAACCTATTTTGAAGTCAAAAGCATTAATTTCTGAGAGTGTAACCTCTCAGTTTTAAATGAGAGGTTAATGGTCTTTGGAGCAAAAACTAAAGTGGAGAACCATAACCGTACCAAAAGCAGTCCTTCCAGAAAAACATGAAAAATATAAAAATAAATAAAAAAAATAGTTTACAGATATTCAGTCATTGCAATAAGTAAACCAATAAGATACAACAATATATACAAATAATATAATATTAAAGTAAAAATAAAAGTAATAGTCTAAATGGAGGGAAATAAAAGATACAAAAGAGACAGACTTTCAAAAATCGTTAATAATATAGACAGCAGGAGCACTTAAACATCAGATATTAAGATAGCTTTCTGAGACCAACTTACTCAAAGTACACGCGAATTCAACCTCCAACACCCAGCTTTACGATGATGTTCATGCCGCGTACTTACGTCATTTCATAACGTTCCCACGGCAACGGGGGAAAAATGGCTGCTCTTGTGTGAAGTAGACGCAACATTTTTTCAACTTTCTGCTAAGATATATGTGTGACTTTTTTGCAACGAAAATGCGTGAATATGCAGACTTTGGCTGATTATGCGTTGAATTATGCGATCGCATAATCGCATTTTTCTGGAGGGACTGCAAAAGGAAAACGTATGCCATAATTATTTTACCTGTCATAACTCAACCCATAATGACATAATAAACTTTGCTAGCAGTGCAGCAGAACCAGACAGCATCTACTTCTATTCTGCTGCGCCGTCATCTGGCGGTGCTCTGTAGCCAGTAGCCGATTGGCGGCTAAACTCAACTAGCTACTGCCGCCGATGAGACGGAGCTTTGTAGCCGTAGGTGTCCAATGACCAGCCGGCGATCGCTCAGTTTAGTCGGATATCGTATGAATTGGGGGTGCGTAAGTTTTCAGACTATATGCTAAGGACCCGTTCCTGAGAATGCGTTGCCCTGTTACAACTCCGCCCCACCCTCATAGTTTTGGGAACCACTGCCCTAAATCACGTTCACATTGTGGTGTAAAAATGGCTTTGGCACGTGTCCCTTCCATTATTTTCTGTCTGGAAAAAGTAGTCCCATTACAGGTGGTCATTACAGCAGGTGTTGACTAGGGCTGCTCCCTCTTAGTCGTTTTGTTCTTAGTCAACTTAGATTTCTTTAGTCCATTAGTCATGTTTGATGCTTTTTTTTCATGCTGAATGACTTATTTCCAAGAAACGTACGAGCACATCTCTGGTAAACAAAAGAATTAAAGTGGCGCTTTTGCACGACTCTTTGCGGAGAAACTCAAGTTTACAGATCTGTCGATTAAATCAACTAATCGATTAGTTGGTACAATTGAATGAGCGTTAGTCGACTAAGAGTTTCTTCAATCGAGCACAGCCCTAGTGTCGACGACCTTTTCCTCCAGTGTCAATTTACAAACTGAAAGACGATCTATTCAGGTCAGGTTTGTTTCTGTTCATGCACTGTATTTAGTTTGACTTTGTTTATAATAATAGTAATGTAAATAGAGTTTTAGGTTCTCATACAACAGCATGTTGTGATGTTACATTACATTACATGTCATTTAACTGTCGCTTTCATCCAAATATATCCAATCGCTACATATGTCAGAGGCCGTACGCCTCTGGAGCAACTAGGGGTTAAGGGTCTTGCTCAGGGACACACTGGTTGATGGATCGCAGTGGGAATTGAACCCAGGTCTCCCGCACCAAAGGCACGTGTCATATCCACCGCGCCTCGCCACCCATGATGATGATGATGATGATGTGCTACTAATAGCTAGAATGTAAAGTGGGCTCTCCACTTAGTGTCTGTCTGGTCTCTATTAGGGACTGCACGATATGAGGAAAATATGCGATGACATTGAATATCGCGATAACGATATCGCTTGCGATCAATATATAAAACATAAATGCTACAGCCTTCGGCGATGTGTTTATTGCGCCAGTTGATATTGCAATGACAGTTTAAAAAAAAGATATATTGTGCAGCCCTAGTCTGTATGTTGATACTTTGAGCTGCACACGGCCCTCTGAATGCTCTGTATATGGCTGCAACTAGCGATTACAGTGTTTCCCAAAAGCCCAAGATGATGTCCTAAAATGTCTTGTTTTTGTCCACAACTCAAAGTTATTCAGTTTACTGTCACAGAGGAGCAGGGGTGTCGGACTGGGGGTGGAACGGGGACCCAGAAAGATGCTAAAATGAATAGCTGTGGATACGATGAGGGGCCCATAGAGAATGCCTTTCTACAGGTCCAAGAATTCTGTGCTACGCCCCTGCAGAGGAGCGATGAAACTAGAGCTGGGCAATTTGTTTCCCTAAAAAAAATCTGCGATTTTTTTTTTTTATATAAAAAAATCGATTTTCGATTCGATTTTTTCCCCCCCCTTCCATTTAAAACAAAATAACTGCGAACTGTAAATATATTTTAAAAATATATAGTTATTGTATTTAATTAAAGTGCATCAACATAAACAAAATTGCAAAGGCAAACCCTTTCTCTAAGTGAAAAGTCACTGTGCAGTGTGTGCAACAAAGATTGTTAAACATCCAAATTATTTATACTGTATTTGGATTAAAAAAAATCTAAAAAATCGATTTTTTTGAAAATATGAATCGATTTGACCTACCAACTCAATTTTTAAATCAAATTGATTTTTTTTTCCCAGCCCTAGAAGAAACTAAGAAAAATATTCACATTTTCACACAAAAGCCTCCTTTTATCTCCCCCACCTGTGAAGGGTTTCCCACATTTTGCAAAGCACTCTGAAATGTCACCGCTGCCGTTTGTTTTTGGAGGTGCACTGTGTTTAAAACGAGCGACTCTGCTTGGTGACACTGCCCTCTTGATTTGACACACACCATTTTTAACAGCAAAATGCAAATACAGCTCGGTCTCCTCTTGGAGCGAACTCTAACTCCAGGCCTGCGAGATTTGCTCGTCATGTTGCAGGCAAATCTTTTGTGTTGTAATTTCTTCTTCGCCAGGTGGTTTCTGGCCCACGTTTTGCATGCGTGTGTGTCACTGGTTTACCATCCCTGCTTCAGGATCATGATGAGGTTGTAAAACTTTAAAGGTCCAATGTGTAGGAATTCCTCCCATCTAGTGTTGAGATCATATATCGTAATCAACTCTCTCTCGCGCCACGCAGTTCAAAGTACGCATTACAGCTACGGTACCCTTCACGCTACAAAAAGCCGGTGTCTTGCTCTTTTCAACCCCTTTTTTTATTTTTTTTATTGAGAGGAGTAAAGCATTATACAATGAAACCATGAAAGTTACATTTTCTCCTCCTGTTTTTAACTATAATGACCCCCCTCACCCCCAAAACATGCTTTCCCTGGGCAGCTTAAATACAACAGAATAACAATGGTTACAAAGACAGAATATAACCATTTTGTCACTACACCATTTCAAGGCATGTACCCACGCATACCAATCAAAACAAAAGTACTGGTGACGACAAAAGCATCATTATTACAGTATAAATTTTCCATTCTGTGAGACACAATCACCTTTTTCCGGGTGATGAAGAAGACTCCTGTTCCTGAAATTTGGATTTTGAATATATGTGGTCCTCCATGTTTCCTTCTTCAAACTTGCCTGGCCCGGGAAGCTACGATACCCGTTAGCAGCATTAGCAGCAGCTGTGAGTTTATCATGTGACGGCGAAAACGTGAAAGGCGGAGCAGTATGTCCTGTATGTCCCTCACTGGCTAACGTATTTCAAGATGGAGCACGAATATGGAGCGTCTACCCCAGTTCATGCAAATGCAAATGTGAAATTTCAAGCCAAAAGGAATACTTGGAATTGATGGTGGAGGTAAATATTCATGAAAAAGGACAAGTTGGGGAACGGGCAACACCGATTTCGATAACGAACAGCTAAACACGATACACACTGGGACTTTAAAGTGGAAATGAAACACTGGATATAGTTAGCATCATTTACAAGATTCCCACTCTTAACAAAGTAGTATAGGTTTCGGCTTCACCTTCCGCCCTATTTTCTATCTTTCTCTAGCGAAATCCAAACTGTCACTGCTGCGTTCAACGTCCAACTCTACCAAGCGAATGACGTAGTGAGTGACGTGTCGGCAGTATAGCGGCGAGACAGAGCCAAAGCTTACCTTAGTACCAACCATAAATCTATTATAATTCAGATTACATTATATGCTTACACAATTGCAAATGGTTTCTCCAATGTTTTCTCAGTTAGCCTTTTAAAATGATATCAGATTAGTAAACAGAATGTGCCTTTGGGACATTGGATGTTGGTTGCTGATAATGGGCAATGTAGATATTGCATTAAAGATCCGCCACTTCTTTCTACAACAGTCGAGAACCCTTTTGTAATTATGTAAGCACATAATGTAATCTGAAAACTGCTGCCCTGATTAAAAAAAAACAATGCAACAGATCTCCGCTGGTATTCTGTCTTTAATAGAGTGGAATAGAAATATCTAAATGACCCCAAACTTTTGACCATGTAGTGTATTTTATGTAATTTCTTTTCATAATATGCTCCAACACATATGTACACACTTCACTCTTGTTGATTTATCTGGCTGTTTCATGTCCACTTTAAACAGCCAGAAACATTCGTAGGGGTGTAAATCACAAGTTTCATCACAACACAATATTAAAATAGTCTTTTGGACAATGATAAGATGATAGCTGATATCTCAAGGTCTGGCACGATATGATTTTGATTTGATTCAGGGGCCTGGGAGACGATATAAGATGATATCATGCCCATTTAACACAATAAGTTATATATATATCAACTCAGAAAAAGCAACTGAAATATGATTTAACAATGTTATTACTGTACAACTGTTAGAAACATGCTTTTTTTGTTTAGGTCGGGTAGAATCTATCTCCGTTGATCCTGTTCGTTTGTTTGCTGCTTCCATGGTTGTACTAACGTTACAGCTGTAGCGCGCTGGGTTTACGGGTTTACAGGTTTACAGGTAGATCTGGCAACCCGGCCTGGCTGTCAAACTGGGCAGTTGATGGTACCAACACACAGGCCAAAACACAAACAGACCTTCAGTCACGGAACGGAAATTTCAAAAGGAGAAAATACTGGCATTAGTAGGGCTACTCCCTCTTAGTCGATTAGTCGACTAATCGGTTGTTTTGGTCTTAGTAAACTTAGATTTCTTTAGTCCATTAGTCATGTTTGATGCTTTTTTTTCATGCTGAATGACTTATTTCCAAGAAACGTACGAGCACATCTCTGGTAAACACAAGAATTAAAGTGGTGCTTTTGCATGACTCTTTGTGGAGAAACTCAGATTTACAGATCTGTCGATTAAATCAACTAATCGATTAGTCGATACAATTGAATGAGTGAAGTTCTTCAATCGAGCACAGCCCTAGGCATTAGCATTGTTGTCAGAAAAGATAGTATTTCAACTTAGCACGTTTCCTTAATATCTGATGACACATTGGGGTCATTTTTGGATTTCTTAGAGTAAATATATTACATATTAAATGAGAAATCAGTTTTTAATGGAGAAATCATGGATATTTTAGGGATTATATGCTGTGTTTTTGGCTTGCGGTGTGTGTGTGCTCGGAGTGTTTTGGAAAATGTGATTTGAGGTTTGTCGGCTCAGGAGGAAGTCACTTCATCCTCTCCTCCTCCTCCTCCTCCTCCTCCAACATTTAATTTCTGACCAAAACTAAAGTTAGTACTGACTTTCTCCTTTGTCGCACAGCGGAAGAAGAAGCCCACGCAGACTGTAACAACACAGCTGTGTGTGTGTGTGTGTGTGTGTGTGTGTGTGTGTGTGTGTGTGTGTGTGTGTGTGTGTGTGTGTGTGTGTGTGTGTGTGTGTGTGTGTGTGTGTGTGTGTGTGTGTGTGTGTGTGTGTGTGTGTGTGTGTGTGTGTGTGTGTGTGTGTGTGTGTGTGTGTGTGTGTGTGTGTGTGTGTTCTCTCACTTTGAAAACAATTAACACACTCGCACACAATGAGACAACACACAGCGCCTCGGCTCATTTGTTCTGTATGCCGGCTGTTCAGTATTGATCTGCTGCCGCGACAAGGTGACGCCTCCTTTTGGCGAAATGATAGATGGAATGATTGGTCGATCGCAAAGCATAGTGGGTAAATTAAGACCTAAAATAATAACACAAGCTGAATGAAACACCACCTCAGAAAAGATCCCCTCCCTTATCCTGCTGCAGGATCTGGCAGATCGATATTTCACATGTCTCATTTTGTTCGTCGTGCTCTTCTGACAACGTCGTTACATCCCCTTGTTGTTATGGAGATCCGGCAATTTGCCGCAGGGTTTTGAGGCGCCGGTGGGATTGTCACTGAAATGGCTCATTTGTGTCGACGTCCTGTTGTGTTCTTTAACCCCTCCAATGTAGCACAAGTAGATTTTTATATTTCACAGTTACTGTTTTCCGTCAGATAGTTTAGATCTGGACATTTCCGACCGCACTTGAAGGCAGCTTCATTTCAAGGAGAAAGACAGAGAAAGCAAGGAGACGGGGGGGGGACTGAGGAAAGCTGTTCCACAAACTCCCGGGCAGTTCAGTGCTTGTGCTTTGGGGTTTTAAAACTTCCTTGTGGCAGCGATAGAGGCATTGACATATATATATATATATATATATATATATAATGGACCAATAGACCCCATTGCTCTGGACGGAGACCAGTGAAGGATATTAGAAGCACTTTTCCGGTGATCTCTTGCTTTACTGAGCAGCCTCCAACTGAGAGAGACAACGTAGATGTGACGTGAGCAACGTGTCTGAAAGTGTGAAGTCTTCTGGTAGCTGTGCCGAGAGAAATCTCAATCATTCCCAATCTTACAGAGACGGAGAGTGTAGGTATATGTAAGGAGATAACATAGACACAGGCTAATTACTGATCATTAACATGCTAGTTAACATTAGTAATTAAACCTAAACAGCTAATGTAAGTCCAAACTGCCTGTGAGCTTCTCCTGTACTATACGGTAATTCCTCTACTGTGCGACAGTAAGTCTCGTGGTTATGACCCAATCGTTAGCCTATTTTTATAAAAGCGTCTGCTACGGAGCCATAACGTGAGCTACAAGGTAATGGAGCCTTTTATACATTGTCGTGTTTCTTTAGAAATAAACAACGGACAAATAGAGTCTTTAAACGCTTCAGATGTAAAGTTATTCGCTGTCAAGTGACGTAAAAAAAAAAAATGGTGGTCAGTGGAATGCTAACAGGAAGTGATGCCTTTGTAGCAACAAAATGGCGCCGTCGGAGGTTCGAGTTCTGAAGTGAAGCTTACCCCCTTGGATAGAGGCAGTGCTGTTTCCTGTTTCCTGTATGGGACTCTCAAAACACACCCACAAGTCTGATTTCCGGTTACATGATTGGCCACCGCGTGACGTGGGGTTGCGTTTCTCCAATTTCTCCACAGCCTAAACGCAGAGGGGCGTGGCTCAAAGAGCCATTGTGAATATGCATAATATGTGCCGATGGGAGCAGTCTGCCGGAGGAGGACCCAGGGTGCCGTGGGTGACAAATGACAGCAGAGAGAAGAACAGATTTAAAGCAGCGATGCCATGCTGTGATTGGCTCGTGAAATTCATGGCCAATTGTGGTAGAGAGAGAGAGAGAGAGAGAGAGAGAGAGAGAGAGAGAGAGAGAGAGAGAGAGAGAGAGAGAGAGAGAGAGAGAGAGAGAGAGAGAGAGAGAGAGAGAGAGAGAGAGAGAGAGAGAGAGAGAGAGAGAGAGAGAGAGAGAGAGAGATTTAGAAGTCTTCCTGAAAGACTGAGCTTAATTTTCTAGTCTAGACATCCAACCTGGCAACCCGTTTATAAGAAGAAATCTTTTTAAACGCTGCCACAATAGCCACCTCACAAGCCCACTCCTGGATTGATGGCAGCCCTTCATTCTTCCATCCTCTTAAAAGAATCTGTCTGGCTATCAATAAACTAGTCTGGACCCAGCTTCTTATGTGCTTATCCATCCCGTTTTTAGGACCGACCCATCTCCCAGAACTAATAATCTCGAGCTGAATGGAACCTGGGTCCCTGCAATCCCACAAAGGTTATCATTTATCCTGGTCCAACATTTCCTGGACCTTTTTATCACAGGGACCATAGGACATGAAGTAATGCCCTCTCGCAATGTTAAAGAAATTGGTATTTTTACTAAAGTAAAAGATCAGAGTACTTTTTCCAGCACTGGTTTGACCCAGTACTTTCCTCTGACATGTCAAATGGAAATTTAAAGGTCAAGTTACTTTCCCGGTTTTTCATTTCCGTGACCTAGAGCAGAGCAGGACACTTTTCATTCATCCTCGTTGCCAACGTTTTCCAGCTGCTTCCAAATCAGTTTCCTCTCCCTGCTGCCTCCCCGGCTGCCTCCCCAGGGTTAATCATCTTTCACAGCGACAGATAACGAGCAAGCCATGGGAAAGGAATATCTGAATGATGGCGGAAGACTGTCAGTTCCTGGAGAGCGCTAAAGCGTGTACGACACATTTTACTGCAGGCTTTTTGGCTGCTGCCGCCATCCAGAGATGATTCCGGCAGGTTAGAGTTTTCCTTTTTTCTTGCTCCGGGGGGAATCAAACCTGTGATCTTTTTAATCGCACTCACTTTATTTGACCTGGGGTGTGTGAAAACCAAAAAAACTCACATAAAAGCTTTGACCAATGAGGAGGCAGCAGAAAACTGGCTGACAGTTTATTCAATTAGTTGCACTGATTGAAACACAGAAAGGCTCCTGAAACCTTCGTCTCATCCTGTCCCACTGTACGGCCGCCGCGTTAAATGAACAACATCAGAGACCTTTTTATTAGAGATCGACATTGATTTATATATCTTTTTTTTTTTTTTTTTTTTTTAAAGGTCCCATGACATGCTTCTTTTTGGATGCTTTTATATAGACCTTAGTGGTCCCCTAATACTGTATCTGAAGTATCTTTTATATAGACCTTAGTGGTCCCCTAATACTGTATCTGAAGTCTCTTTTATATAGACCTTAGTGGCCCCCTAATACTGTATCTGAAGTCTCTTTTATATAGACCTTAGTGGTCCCCTAATACTGTATCTGAAGTCTCTTTCCTGAAATTCAGCCTCGGTGCAGAATTACAGTCACTAGATCCAGTCCCACAATGAGCTTTCCTTAGGATGTGTCATTTCTGTGTCTGTAGCTATTGAGGAGGAGATGGAGGGGGGCAAGGTGGAGAGGGGGGGGTGTGGTCTTGACGTCACCACTTTGCTCGTTTGAAAGCCATGATGTCTCTCTCTCTCTCATGGGTGGGCCAAATTCTCTGGGTGGGCAAACCAGAGAAAGGGGAGGTAACCTTGCTCCGTATGACCTCATAAGGAGAAGATTCCTAATTGGTCCATCTGAGCTTTCATTTTCTCAAAGGCAGAGCAGGATACCCAGGGCTCGGTTTACACCTATCACCATTTCTAGCCACTGGGGGGCCATAGGCAGACTGGAGGAACGCATATTAATTATATTAATATTAAAAAAAATTCAAAGTGAAATTTTCATGCCATGGGAAGATTTATTTTTTTGGGGCATTTCAGCCTTTAATGGAAAGGACAGCTAGATATGAAAGGGGGAGACAGAGGGGGAAGACATGTAGGAAACAGTCACAGGTCGGAGTCGAACCCTGGACCCTCTGCGTCGAGGCATACACCTCTGTATATGTGCGCCTGCTCTACCGACTGAGCTAACCGACCACAAGATTATTAGTATTTAATGAAATATGTGTTGTAACTCGCGTTACCGAGATTGTAACGGGTATAACATTACCGACATTTCATTAGTAATGTGTTATATTACTGCGTTACAGCATAAAGGAATACATGACTGTAATTGTGTTTTGATTAGGATGGTCGTAATAAGATCAGATTCATGCTTGCGTGCTGGAAGAATATAGACGTGGTAACTTTGAGGATGTAACACATGTGTCTAGTACTCTAAAATGATTCCTGTGCTGGAGGTGTTTAGGCGTCGACTCTGCAGCACCGATCAGGTTTAAAAAGCCCTCCAGCGATTCATGTCTCGTTTTAATCCCATTCCTCTGGCAGCTGCAAGGCTTTTTCTTCTGAACCGAGTGCAAACACATGACGTGTACAGACCTCAGAATGCAAATTCACCGCTCCCTCTCTGGCGTTCTGATGTCACAGCCTTTTGTTTACTAGGTCTCAATGCATTTGCATAATTTTAAAGCTACAGTGCTTAGTTTCTGTCGCCCCTGTTAATAGTGCGTTCCGTTTAGGTCAGAACTCAAAGCCGGGCTGGGAATGACGTCACACCCTAAGTTACACACCCGAGTTAAATGTGTTACATTTACAAGTCGGATTTTTCATTGTTTTTATCAGGTTAGCCAGTTTAGCATTACCAGTTGATACCAACGCATTACGCAGATTTTGTGCATACAAACAGTGTAGAAGTTGTACAGGACTGTGCGTACGACTGATTTAGTGAGACAAAAATAAGACAGAAGAGCTATTAACTGTACGTTACTACAGCTTTCAATACTGTTGATGCACGTGGCAGCCATATTGGATTTTGAGCTGTGAGTACTGAGAGGTTGTCAGAGTTCCGAGTTCAGATATCCGAGGTCAGGAGGCGTGCGTCCGACTTTAACCTCGGAAAATCGACTTCCGAGTAGCATGGTGGCCCAATGGTGGTACTGTGGCCTCACAGCAAGAAGGTTCTGGGTTCGAATCCAGGTCGTTCGGGCCCTTTCTGTGTGGAGTTTGGATGTTCTCGTTTGCGTGGGTTTTCTCGGGTTTTCTCGGGTTTCCCCCGCCACAAAAAACATGCACTAGGTTCTCCAGTCAGTGCCCTTGAGCAAGGCACTGGCTCAGATCTGGAAGTTGGTCCCAGGGCGCTGTGATTGGCTGCCCACTGCTCCCTTGAGGGATGGGTTAAATGTAGAGAATGGTTTTTGCTAGATGTATGTTTATGTGACAATAAAGTACCTTTAGCCCCAAATGGAACGCAATATAAGTAATTATAAGTAATGACAACAACACTGCCGGCGCATCCAAAGGACTCAAGCCTTCAGTGATCCTATCAAAATAGCCTTTCAAAATAACCGTTAGTTGCAACCCTACTTAAATCATCGGTAACACTTTACTTGAAGGTATCTACATAAGAGTGCCATGACACTGTCATGACACATGATCCCTAACTCTACGTTTTTTAAGCATTTTATTCACACCAGTGGTCCTTATGTGCCCGTGCCCCTTGCAGCACCCATCCCGGGCGTTGTGTTTTAACCCTAACCTGTCATGACAAAAAAAACGATTGACACTTAATGACAGAAGTGTTATGTCACAAACGTTTATGACTTGTTTATAATGTATATGACACGTTCATGACAGTGTCATGTCACTCTTATGTAGATACCTTCAAGTAACGTGTAACCAGATCGTCTAGATTGATATCGTGGTTTCTCCCGGTGTATTGCAAGCCTGGGAAGCCACTGGGAATTATTAATGTATTTTTTCGATGTTTTTTTTAATCTACAGTTACAATTTAATTTAATTTATAGTGTAAAATCAAAACAAGAGTTATCTCAGGACACCTCACAGATAGAGTAGGTCTAGACCACACTCTATAACTTACAAAGACCCAACAATTCCAGTAACTCTCCCAAGAGCAAGTACAGTGGGTGGCTCAGAAAAAAAATGTAATCTCCAGTTAGCTTTTATCACTGACTTAATGTGGGGCCCTATGGAGTCTTGGTTTAGCTTTTATAATTTCTCAATTTCATGATTCCGTCTATTATCACAGAAACTACTGGGCTCTGCATTAATGCTGCCATCGGTGTGTGACTGGCCCAGGCCGGGCCCTCGTCCAAAAAAAGACACTCGCCATCAGGCTAAACAACTTCTGGTAAACCCTTAACTTGAAGGTATCTACATAGGAGTGACACGACACTGTCGTGACACACGAACCTTAAACCGAACTCTAACCCTATACCCTAACTTGTCATGACAAAAACCGAATGACACTGTCTGACAGAAGCGTTATTGTCATAAACGTTTATGACTTGTTTGTAATGTTTATGACGCGTTCATGACAGTGTCATGTCACGCTTATGTACCTTCAAGTAAAGTGTAACCCAACTTTTCTGGGGGAGACACGGCATTTGATACCAATATCGTCTCTAGCTTTAAAAAGGAGGCCGCTACGGTCTCTAAAAAAGAGAGTAATGTCGGCCTAAAAGCTTCAGGGCTTTTGAAAACTATCTGTAGGGCTGTGTTCGATTTGAAGAAATTCTTAGTCGACTAACGCTCAATCACTTGTATCGACCGACCGATTAGTTGATTTAATCAACAGATCTGTAAATCTGAGTTTCTCCACAAAGAGTCGTGCAAAAGCACCACTTTAATTCTTGTGTTTACCAGAGATGTGCTCGTACGTTTCTTGGAAATAAGTCATTCAGCATGAAAAAAAAGCATCAAACATGACTAATGGACTAAAGAGATCTAAGTTGACTAAGACCAAAACGACCGATTAGTCGACTAATCGACCAGGAGGGAGCAGCCCTAACTATTTTATGTTTTCATGCATGCTTGAAATCAGCAGAGGATTCAAACAACCACTGACTCTTTGTACACGGCATGTTCAGTCAAATGTTTCTCTGCAACTGACACGGCCACCTCCTAGCGAAACCAGTCGCAAAAAAAATAAGCTGTACGTTGCCTTGTGTCAGCCTGACTCGGTCTCTGTCTGCATGTGTCGAGGCTTGTGTTCAGGTTAGGAATGTGAGGCTTGTCTGAACACGGGACCTGAGGTGTGTTTTTACGCCTCAGGCTGCCTCAAAAGGATACTGTGCCCTCTATCTCCTGCCATCCTCCTCCTCCTCACCTGCCACCTCCCTCTGTTCTCGCTCTGTCGCTATCTTTATCTCCCTACACGCAAGTCTGTGTGTGTGTTCGCATTCAGGTTTTAATACAGCTTCCTCATGCCATCTTGATCGCAGTAATCTCTCACACACACACACACACACACACACTCACACACGGGGAGCCCGGTGTCACCTCTGAGAGATTATTTGGCCGGCCGTCAGTGGCGGGAGGAAGACAGATAGCAGAACAAAGAGAGTCTCTGAGACGCTATCTCTTCCTCTCATCTCATTTTTTTTAATCTGCCTCCACTTTTATTGCTTCATCGTGGTTGCCTCGCTGCCATCCGTCCTGCGGTCCCAGCAACCGCACTTAACCTCCGGTCCCAGGAGCCAGTTTACGGAGTTATCTGGATCACAGTTCGTATCCACGATGCTCCACTTCCCGGGATTGCTCCGGTGCCGCCGGAAATTCTGCCGGGGTTGTCCCTCCCTCGTTTTCAGCTGGCTGTCCGTTAACCTTCCTCTTTCTTTTGCGTTCGTTAGGATTAGGGCTGTCCTCGACTAAAGAAATCCTTAGTCGACTAACACTTATAGGATTTTGTCGACTAATCGATTAGTTGATTTAATTGACAGAGCTGTGCGCTTTGACATGTGGTTAAGACTAGAAAAGCACAATATAAATGTAGTTAATGAACCATCTGTAAAACTGAGTTTCTCCACAATTAATCCTGCAAAAGCACCACTTTAAATCTTGTGTTTACCATAAATGTGCTCAGAAGTTTCCTGAAATAAATAATTAAGCATGAATAAGCATAAAAAATGACTAATCGACTAAAGAAATCTTAGTCGACTAAGACCAAAACGACAGATTAGTCGACTAATCGACTAAGAGGTGGCAGCCCTAGTTAGGATAATTATTTATCAAAGAATGGACAAAAATCACCGGAGTTCTCTTAAAAGTTTGTTTACTGGCAGCGAGTAGAGTCCGTTTACAGAACTCCAGCAAAAGTACAGAAAGTGACTGGAGATTGTTCACAACACTGTCTTTTTTTTTTTTAAAGGAGTTGGGAGTCAAGTTAGTCATTCGGTTCATGCAATCAGTCGCTTTTCTTCTTATCTGTGGTCAGGCTCGGCATCTCCTCCACATGATGCACTCTGCCCTCAGGGATGCATCCTGTGCTCTTTGCAAGATCACTCAGCTTTCATGATTAACACATGAAAGAAAGAGATACTAAAACAGAAATACTAAAACAGGATGTTTTGGATGCAAATGATTTAACAAAGAAACTGAAGCAAAACCGTTATAAGCATAATTTTTCTAAAAGTGTTGTAATTTCTTAACTCCAGAGCGCTAGCTAGACTATCGGTCTGTAAGGGGCACTTATAATGTAGAGTGAAGTGTTGCCTTTCTAAGGAACTTTTCAAAAGAGGAGAAGATACCAAAATAGTTTACTCAGAACATATAGCCGGCATTTATTAAACATCAATTATCCAACAGTATGACCTTGTTTCTCTTTTCTTTCGTAATGTCCTTTTAGTTGTGAAAATCAGTACTTCTCATAGTTTTCAACCTTCTTCCACTTAAGTTGAGAAAAAACAGAAACCAAAGTTCATCTACCCGGGTAGTATTTTTTTTTTTTTTTTAAAGTGTGGTGAAATCTCGCGCTTATCTGTACGATGCAAAGAAGAAATGGTGAGTAGAAGCAGTATGTGTTGCAAGATGATCAACCACGCCCTCTGCTCCTCTGCCTCGTGTGTCCAGTGGAACTCCCTCTCTCTCCTTCTCTCTCAAATCATGCATAAAAACAAAACTACCTGCAGGGCAGGGCAATATTCAATTACTCTCTCTGAATAACTTTACCAGATATGGGAATATAAGCCTTATTCATGAATTGTAGTAGCTTACATTCTTATTTTCACTACACACATGAAACTCCAGCACTAGCAAGGTCAAGGTCAAGGAGTCTTTATTATCCCCGAGGGGCAATTCATTTTGCAGCAAATAAAGTGCAACATAAACGACACATAAGCCATACAGACAACAGACACTATCAATAGCACTTCAAATCATTAAACTCATGTTCAATTCCGATTTGGGTTTTTAACTTGCGCAGTACACATATCAATACATTTTCACACAATGCATTAAACAACTGAATTAACGGCAAAAAAATTGAAAAATGGAGCTAACTTTACGTGCTTGACTCAGTAAAACACATCTATCATGCTATGTCTGCTAGTAACACCTGACAAACATGTGTAAAACATAGAAGTAAGAATAGAAGTAAATAAACTTGTCGTAAACTCAACCCTTTTTCTCTGCTTTTCCTTCCTTAGAAGTGGATTTCGTGGGAAAAACGTTTTTTTAAACTAGCTCTTAAGTGTTACTTTTAACTTTGTTCACTCAGTGTGGAAAATCTAAACATGGCTTCAGCTCACTATCGTTCCGTTGTTTTTTTCTTATTTTTTTCTTCTTCTCTCTAAGAAGAACCACTGCCACCTACTGGACAAATATGGTGTGCAAAGGAAATATAACTACAAGTAATCAAGAATACATTCATATAATATAATATTAAACTAGAAATAACCTAATCCTGTTTGTAGGCTATTTTCGAGTGGGTTACATGTCCAATCAGATTTTCCGTTACGTGGCTAAAACAGCGTTTTGAATGTACACGTTCCACCAAAACAAGTTCCTTCCCGAGACTATTTTGCAGAGGCACTGTGGCTCCGTCCGGCGCATAGCACCGCCCAAGACGATTGTGATTGGTTTAAGGAAAAGCCGGTAAACCAGAGCACGTTTTTTCTCCCATCCTGGAATGCTGTGTGGACTAGCCAGGCCCTCATCCGCAGCGCTGTGGAGGAAGGTCTGGCAATGCGAGACTAACCGGAACATACCTTTTGCTGAGTAAATCCCAGAATTTCCACAGTACTGGTTTTCCTAATCTTGCTCACCAATCTATATGTTCTATTGCTGGTTTCAGTCTCTGACAGAAGGCTGCTACTCACCAATGATTCTACTATGACACGGACTACGTTTACGTGCACAAATGTAAGCCCGTATCCCGAAAAAGTGACTGAAAGGACAGCCGCCTTGTCAAAGCAGGGCTTCTGATGCTCCAACCCCAAATAACTTTTTAAAATATAACTTCAACTTTTTTTAATTTCCCTCAAAGCAATGGAGCTACCATACCTATGTTATGGAACTTACATTTTTTTTTAACATTATGACAATTTTTGCCTCTTCTTAGGCGGCAGGAGTGAAAATGAGTCATCCTCAACATTTGTTGTGTTCTGGTCTCAGAATGATGAAGACAGTTGGACAACAGAAAGATACAAAATAGGTTGTAAAAAAAACAAGCGAAGGGTCCAAAAAACGACCAAAATGTAAAAAATGTCCAAAACAAGGTAACTCTCTGAGGCAAGACAATGGACACTTGTTAAGAAGAACGGGATTAAGAAGAGTCAGTGATGCATAAAAGAGGAAAACAGAGAGAAAGAGAGACAGACAGGAAGATAACAAGAGAAGAGAACAAGAGACTTTCCGTACTCTGAGGTGGTTTCAGCCTGTCGGATACACTCAGCGTCTGATGCAACACTGAGAAAGTGTGTGCGTGTGCGCGTGCGCGTGCGCGTGCGCGTGTGCGTGTGTTAGGAGGCCATGATATTTCACACTCTGGGTCACTTTCACATGTGAGTTGCTCAGATTCACACACACAAATATTTATTTCACTATCTTTGTGGGGACCTGTTATCGACATAATGCATTCCATAGCCCCTTACTCTAACCTTAACTATCACAAATAAATGCCTAACCTTAACCCTTACCCTAACCTTAACCATCACAACTAAATGCCTAACCTTAATCCTTACCCTAACCATAACCTAATTCTAACCCTAATCCTAAAACCAAGTCTTAACCCTCAAACAGCCCTTTAAACTTGAGGGGACCAGCATTTTGGGCCCCACAATGCTGTGCAGACCCCACAAGTATACTGTATTCCCCAGTTTTTGGACCCCACGAATATAGTAAAACAAGCCTACACACACACACACACACACACACACACACACACACACACACACACACACACACACACACACACACACACACACACACTGTCATCGCTTTGCCTCTTCCAACCCCCCATCCGTATTTGTTGCCCTCACTAAACAACCTGCCAGGCCTGTTGCTAGGTTACCATGAAGAGATTGTGTGTGTGTGTGTGTGTGTGTGTGTGTGTGTGTGTGTTGGGGTGGTGGGCTGGTGGTGGTGAGAAGGATAAATTTCCACTTTCTCGCTTTAGCAGCTGTGATGCTGACTGTAGTCTGGAGGAGAAGTTAGACTCGCTGTTACAGTTTCCTCCTGCAGAGCTGTGGATCCCAACATAGGGGTCAGGACCCTTCTAAGGGCCTGCGAGATGAAACTAAGGGAATGCAAGTTGGGAAAGAAGAGAGTGGCTTTCATCATGGGTGTTTACAGTACAGGCCAAAAGTTTGGACACACCTTCTCATTCAATGCGTTTCTTTTTTATTTTCATGACTATTTACATTGTAGATTCTCACTGAAGGCATCAAAACTATGAATGAACACATATGGAATTATGTACTAATTATGTATGCCACCCTTTGCTTTTTTTGATAACTGCAAACCCTTGGTGTTCTCTCAATGAGCTTCATGAGGTAGTCACCTGAAATGGTTTTACCTTCACAGGTGTGCTTTGTCAGGATTCATTAGTGGAATTTTTTCCCTTATTAATAAAAAAAGCAGAGGGTGGCTACTTTGAAGAATCTAAAATATAAGACATGTTTTCAGTTATTTCACACTTTTTTGTTAAGTACATAATTCCATATGTGTTCATTCATAGTTTTGATGCCTTCAGTGAGAAACTACAATGTAAATAGTCATGAAAATAAATAGGAAACGCATTGAATGAGAAGGTGTGTCCAAACTCTTGGCTTGTACTGTATATCGTTTTAGAGCCTATAAAAATAATTCAAATGAACCATTCCGTGCTGTGAGGACCTTTTTTATTATCATTGCTTAAACTCAGATGAAAAAACACGTTTACATGCACACAATATTCAGTTTTTATTCCGCACAAGTATATATTCTCAGTGAACTGTTGACATGGCTAAATTAAGTGAATATTTGACTAATATTCCTGTTTACATGCAGCCGTGCAGAATAGGTTCCAGCGGTGGCGGACTTGTTGGAGCGTGTGAACACAGCCTCCCTCTTTCATTCCTTCAACCACCCTTCTTGAAAAGGTCGACAAACTGGTTGGTTTGCCTTCAGCAACTATAGCAACGCACAGAGCTGACTGTGAGCTGTAAACTGTCACAAACTGCAGTAAAAACCCTGATTGAGACGCAAATTCCATACGCGCTGCACAGATCCATTCATGTCCGAAGAATGCTTCTAAAAGCTGAATAATACCGGCATATCGCACCTGTCTTAATCAGAAAATGCTATATTCAGACAAAGGCCTTATTTTGAATATCCAAACAGAATATGCTGTTTACCGGACGTTTTTTTATCATGTTCAGAATATTGTCATATTCTGAATAATAGTGAAATATTAAAGTGCATGTAAACTTAATCGGCAACACACAACGCATGAACGCACACACCTGGTTCTACACGGACATAAACACACACAGATCACATCATCATATTTTAGGCAGTGGTGGCTTAAAGGTTAAGAGAGCTTGTGACCGAGAGGTCGTCGGTTCAATCCCCAGACCGGCAGGATAAAATCTGGGTGGGAGAAAGTGAAAGAGCAGCACCTGTCCCCCTCCCTCATCACCACCACTGAGGTGCCCTTGAGCAAGGCCCTTAACCTCCAACCTGCTCCAGTGGAGCTGCTCAGCTCCCAGTAAATCAGACTGGGGTTGTACTGGGCAGCTCCCAGTAGATCAGGCTGGGGTTGTGCTGCCCAGTACATCAGACTGGGGTTGTACTGGCAGCTCCCAGTAGATCAGACTGGGGTTGTACTGGGCAGCTCCCAGTAGATCAGGCTGGTGTTGTACTGGGCAGCTCCCAGTAGATCAGACTGGGGTTGTACTGGGCAGCTCCCAGTAGATCAGGCTGTGGTTGTACTGGGCAGCTCCCAGTAGATCAGACTGGGGTTGTACTGGGCAGCTCCCAGTAGATCAGGCTGTGGTTGTACTGGGCAGCTCCCAGTAGATCAGGCTGGGGTTGTACTGGGCAGCTCCCAGTAGATCAGGCTGTGGTTGTACTGGGCAGCTCCCAGTAGATCAGACTGGGGTTGTACTGGGCAGCTCCCAGTAGATCAGGCTGTGGTTGTACTGGGCAGCTCCCAGTAGATCAGGCTGGGGTTGTACTGGGCAGCTTCCAGTAGATCAGACTGGGGTTGTACTGGGCAGCTCCCAGTAGATCAGGCTGGGGTTGTACTGGGCAGCTCCCAGTAGATCAGACTGGGGTTGTACTGGGCAGCTCCCAGTAGATCAGGCTGGGGTTGTACTGGGCAGCTCCCAGTAGATCAGACTGGGGTTGTACTGGGCAGCTTCCAGGTATGAATGTGGAACTGTGTGAATGTGATCAGGTTGTTGTTTCAAATGAGAATTCGTTCTCAATCGACTTACCTGGATAAATAAAAGTTAAATAAAAATAAATAAATAGCTCCTCAGAGATCCCTCCTCCATCCTCGCTCCTCGGGGCAGCAATAAGAGCTTTTGAGACGGCCTTCCACGAAGGAAGGACCGAAAGACTTCGGGTTCAAGCCGAGGAGCGAGGACATATCCAATAAGAGACCTGGCATTTACCCATCACCTCACACACCTGTCCCCTTCAGCTTCAGCTACAGCAGATGGCTATGGCTAAAATAAAGCTTTTATTTCACAAAACTTGAATTAGTTATGATTAAAGTCACCTGGCTTTCAAATATTAGCTTCTTTTTTTATATTAAAGTGCAAAATATATTATGACTGACAACAAGTACGCGCACTTTTTCTTAAATCTTATCGTCCAAGCATCTTTCTTATTCTGTTCTTTTCTTCTGTGTCGTTCAGGGTCGCCATGTCAAAACAGGCCAACTCGCTGCCATCAAGGTCATGGACGTCACAGGAGTAAGTAACACACACACACACACACACACACACACACACACACACACTCAATCAGACACACACACACACACACACACACACACACACACACACACACTCAATCACACACACACACACACACACACACACACACACACACTCAATCACACACACACACACACACACACACACACACACACACAATCAGACACACACACACACACACACACACACACACACACACACACACACACACTCAATCAGACACACACACACACACACACACACACACACACACACACACACACACACACACACACTCTCAATCAGACACACACACACACTCAATCAGACACACACACACACACAATCAGACACACACACACACACACACACACACACACACACACACACACTCAATCAGACACACACACACACACACACTCAATCAGACACACACACACACACACACTCAATCAGACACACACACACACACACACACTCAATCAGACACACACACACACACTCAATCAGACACACACACACACTCAATCAGACACACACACACTCACTCAATCAGACACACACACACTCACTCAATCAGACACACACACACTCAATCAGACACACACACACTCAATCAGACACACACACACACACACACACACACACACACACACAGACACACACACACTCAATCAGACACACACACACACACGCACTCAATCAGACACACACACACTCAATCAGACACATAGACACACACACACACTCAATCAGACACACACACACACACACACACTCAGACACACACAAGACACACACACAGAGCCTTATTAAATCTGTACATGCACACACACACACACACACAAGACAAGACACACACACACACACACACTCAGACACACACAAGACTCACACACACAGCCTTATTAAATCTGTACATACACACTCACTCACTCACTCACACACACACACACACACACACACACACACACACACACACACACACACACACACACACACACACACAGAGCCTTATTAAATCTGTACATGCCCACACACACACCTACAGTGCCTGGCTTGAGGACCCTTGAGCAGCATTTTGTCCTCACTACACTCTGCTGCAGGGCTTTCTTCTTTAATCTGATTTCCTCTCCAGGATTCTAAATATTTTACATTTCAGTAAACACAGAATTTGTGTATTAGCATCATGTGTGTCTGTGTGTTTGTGTTTTAGGATGAGGAGGAGGAGATTAAAGCAGAGATTAACATGTTAAAGAAGTACAGCCACCACAGGAACATCGCCACCTACTATGGAGCCTTCGTCAAGAAAAACCCTCCAGGGATAGATGATCAGCTGTGGGTACGTACAGTACATCAGTACATGTGTCTGTCAATGAAGTGTCAGTGTAAAAGAAGAACTTAAAGTGCTCATATTATGCTCATTTTCAGGTTCATAATTGTATCTAGAGGCTATATCAGAATAGCTTTACATGTTTTTTTCCCCCTGTGTGTTGAGTTCTCTGTTTTAGCTTCAGAGTGAGGCATCTTACTTCTGTTCCATCTTTGATGGGAGTTGCACATGCGCAGTAATTAGGTAAGGACTACTAGCCAGTCAGAAGCAGAGTATGAGGGCGTGCCCTGACAGTACCTAGGTAAGGACTACTAGCCAGTCAGAAGCAGAGTATGAGGGCGTGCCCTGACAGTACCTAGGTAAGGACTACTAGCCAGTCAGAAGCAGAGTATGACTGCGTGCCCTGACAGTACCTAGGTAAGGACTATTAGCCAGTCAGAAGCAGAGTATGAGGGCGTGCCCTGACAGTACCTAGGTAAGGACTACTAGCCAGTCAGAAGCAGAGTATGAGGGCGTGCCCTGACAGTACCTAGGTAAGGACTATTAGCCAGTCAGAAGCAGAGTATGAGGGCGTGCCCTGACAGTACCTACTGTAGGTAAGGACTACTAGCCAGTCAGAAGCAGAGTATGAGGGTGTGCCCTGACAGTACCTAGGTAAGGACTACTAGCCAGTCAGAAGCAGAGTATGAGGGCGTGCCCTGACAGTACCTAGGTAAGGACTACTAGCCAGTCAGAAGCAGAGTATGAGGGTGTACCATGCTAGCAGCTAGGCGAGCATTATAACGTGTGTTACAAAGTGACCTCGTTGGTCTCTGAAGTAAAGGCTGGACTACAATAGAGCTGTTTGGAGCAGTTGGTGAACAGTGTTTTCTGTTGGAGATGGTAAGTCCCCTGAGGGGTGGACTTTGGGCTTTTTCACTTTGAAAACCTATAACGTGCAAAAAAAATATATATATATAACACAATAAAGGAAAGGGAAAAATCAAAAAAGCATTATATGAGCATTTTAACCCTCAATTTGAGCTAGAACAAACCCCCTTTAAAAATGGCTACAGTCGCAAAGTATCGATGTCACAATTTCTGTTTAAATTACTTCCATAGTTCTATACATTTTATAATATCAGAATTTCTACCATCAATGGTGGTTAGGAAGATTTAATCTTTTATATTCATTCAAAGGCGTAGGTTTATTTATTTTTTTTTTTTTAGACATATTAGGCGGGGGAGCTAGGGGTCCTCCCCCAAGAAAACTATAGTGTCAAACACTTTATTTCCTGCCTTCTGGGAATTTTTTCTGCTTCAATTTGTGCCTTTTCTTCATCAATTTACCAATTTTTTACCAATACTTTAATCATGTATTTTTGCTTCTGTTTATGGCAGATTACAAACTTTTGCGGTTGCATACTGTCACCACCTACTCCACCGGAGGCATTGTTGCGTCTATGAGTCACATTTTAGCAGTTAGTTGAAATAAAAGTCCTCTGCTACTTTTGTGTTTTTACTGGGGGACAAATACACATGTTTTAAATATTGAGGGAGATGTGTCTCCAAAAAAAATAAAAAAATAAAAACATGTAAACATGCCTGTATATTCCTTAATAGAAGGGATGTTTGTAGTTATCGTGATTGTTTTAAATAGTTTTTGGCAGTCTTCTTTTAGGGAAAAAGGAACTTCCATTAAAGGTGCATTAGGTAAGACTTATAAAACTAACTTTTTGTCATATTTGCTGAAACTGACCCTATATTCTAGTAGAACTACATGAAGCAGGTCATTTAAGAAATATCCAGCTCCTCTGGCCCCACCTACAGCCTGTAGTGTGATTTGCAAAAATCCACCACTCCCTGTTCAGATGCACCAATCAGGGCCATTTTGGGCTTTAGCGGAAAGCGGGGGAGGAACTGAGAAGTTGTCTATGTTCAAATTATTTGTCCTGGATCTTCGCAATCCTACCTACGGCACCTTTTAACTTTTTTTATGTATTTTGTATGTTTATATTTTGCGTATTAAATGTGTAACTCTATGTTGTCTTGCACGTTTCTGCTTTGTCTTGGCCAAGTCATCGCTGCAAATGAGAATATGTTCTCAACCTGGTTAAATAAAGGTTAAAGGTGCCCTGCCAAAAAAAAGGTTTTTATTTTTTGAAATCTGTACGGTCCATATGTGTTTGTGTTATGTGGTGAATGTGAAAATGAACTGCTGCCTCCTCTGTCAGCTCTAGCCACTGAACAGAAATAAGAGGAGAAATCAGACCAATCAGAAAATCACAAAAGTCTGACATCATACTGCCCGAGCTCATTAATATTCATGAGCTCGCCCAGTTGGGCTGGGTAAAGGATGCTGACAGCCAGGCTCTCATTGGCTAGCTGTTAGCCAATCAGAGTCAAACAGCTTAGCTTGTTGAATATTAATGAGAACTGGCAGAAATGGAGCTGGATCTTCCTGTAGGCTTTCCATACCACGCTAGAATGACTTGAAACAAGGTAACCAAGGCATTTTTTCCACAAACAAATGTTACAGAGTCCATGGTAGAACTTCAGACATTACCACAAAGTCACGAAACATGTGTGGCAGGGCACCTTTAAATAAAAAACAATAAAAAAAAACACAAGGCACCATAATCAATTGATAGTATACTAAAGTGACTAGATGTATGATAATGTGTACAGTAACTTTGTTTGTTTGTGTGTGTAGCTGGTGATGGAGTTCTGCGGCGCCGGTTCGATTACGGATCTGATCAAAAACACCAAAGGGAACACTCTGAAGGAGGAGTGGATCGCCTACGTCTGCAGAGAGATCCTCAGGGTGAGAACGACTGTCACCGCTAGATATCAGTGTGTCAGCAAGAAAACAAAATGTTTTGTAGGTGTTATCTTAAAAAAAAGAAATGTTTGGTGGGAAAATGATTGCAAACATGAAGGAACCTAAGAACGTTCCCTGAGGAACACCTTATTTTGGTAAAATAAATGAATGAGTTGTATGCATATCATCATCATCATCATCATATTCTTTATTCAGTACACACACACACACAAAAATGATCCATAGCACAATACAAAACATAGCAAAAGACAGACAAATGCAAGATAAAACACATACAATAAGAAATGACTACAACAGTCAGAGTTCACAATACACAAGAAAAGTGTTGAGATATTAGCATATAGACTAAAACGCCAATGGTTCCACAATCTCGAAGTGAACCTAACTGCACTCAATGCAGGGTTCACTAGTGTTGCAATGATGCTGTTGAATGACTCAGTTGGTCTACACATACATCTGTACATGAGATTCCTGAGTACAGCAAGGCATATATTTTTCCATCAAAAAAAATAGATGGAATGAAAAGATGATTGGTGAAGAAACTTGAGTTATCTTAAAGGTGCACTATGAGTTCCTGCATGATCACTTCTGTTGACCTTCCAAGTAAATTTCAAAAAACCGAAGCAAGCTCGCCCCTCCCCCCCAAGTCTGGCGAGGTCAGTGGCTTGAGGCCGACCTGACATGTTCAGTCTGAGGAAGGGCAGTCGGGACTCACCCGGAAATGGCGAGCGGAATGAGCGCGACTAGAGTCTCTCAAAATCTGAGGAAAATCTGTTAAACTGACCTTTTGTTGATCTGAAATGAAGACCGATTCAGCAGCTGCACGGCCTATTTCTCGCTTAAATTGTTCTCAGAAACACGTTTTTTCTGTGAATTATTTTAGTACAATATGAGATTGTATTCTGAACGAGCCGCCATGACAGTCTGGCTTTGAATTTCCGGATATCTTCGCCGGACGCCACAATCTTCTGAACATTTTTGTACTGAGAAATCCAGAGAGAGTTGTGTGGAGCTGATAGGCTTAATTAGCTTTGTAGCAGCTAATTTGGCAACGGCTTGAATGTCACAGTCGTTCATTAATATCAAAAAGTTACGCACTAAAGCTTTAAATTAAATGACAACATTTTTATTGACTATTTTAATTATTTTCTAACCTTCAATTCACATAAGACCTGAATGGGGCATTTTCTTCTTCTGGAAAAAGTAGAAGAAATCCAAATCATAAATTCACGACAGGAAACTCACCGTACAGTCGGACATGTTGACTACAGCCTATGTTCTGCTGATGAAAGAAGGGCGGCGAACCATTTTTTTCCCGTCATAGTTCTCTGGTTGTCCTAGGAAGTAGTCGGTCAGCCTTTGTCCTTGTCTGTGTCTCCAGGGTCTGACCCACCTCCACCAGCACAAGGTCATCCACAGAGATATCAAGGGCCAGAATGTGCTGCTGACGGAGAACGCAGAGGTTAAACTAGGTGAGAGGGCGCGCACACACACACACACACACACACACACACACACACACAAGAGAAATCAGAAATTACATTTTACGAAGGAAAGTAGTGAAATTAGCTTACATTAAACAATTAAAGCCATTAAGTAAGTAAGTGTGTGTGTGTGTGTGTGTGTGTGTGTGTGTGTGTGTGTGTGTGTGTGTGTGTGTGTGTGTGTGTGTGTGTGTGTGTGTGTGTGTGTGTGTGTGTGTGTGTGTGTGTGTGCAGTGGACTTTGGTGTGAGCGCTCAGCTGGATCGTACGGTGGGGCGGAGGAACACGTTCATCGGGACGCCGTACTGGATGGCCCCCGAGGTCATCGCCTGTGACGAGAACCCCGACGCCACATATGACTTCAAGGTAAACCTGGTGTGTGTGTGTGTGTGTGTGTGTGTGTGTGTGTCTGTCCACAGTCGGAAGAAAATTGGTAAAAGAACGTTGAAAAAAAACGCAACAGAAACGTCCAGAAAAAGTGACCAAAAAGCGTAGAAAAACAAAACGTTGCATGGACGATTTAAGGGTTAAGTAAAGGATCTGAATACTTCTTCCACCGCTTACTTACGGTATCGGTATTGAAATGATCCAAGTGATAACGAGCCCCAGTGTCCTCCCAGTCAGTACTGCATGCAGGATGTGCGGTAATGAGGGCACGATGGATCCCTGTGGCGAGCCCGGGGAGGCCGAGCGCTACTCTGACGACACCATTAGCTTATACGTTTCAAGAAAACCCCTCCGTTTATCTCCGAGACTCTCAACATATGGAACAGCTGCAGTGAAAGAGATGAAATCATGTCCAACAATGACCAACTTTAACAGACTATTTAAAATGAATATATTGAATGGATACGAAAAAGGACTCAAGGAGGGTTAGCATTGTATACTGACTCTATGGTTCTGGTATACTGACTCTATGGTTCTGGTATGATTGATAGATAGATAGATAGATAGATAGATAGATATATTGTCATTGCATATCTCTACACAACGAAATTAAGATGACATCAGTCCCTCACTTAGCAGCAAAACGATAGAAGGATACAAAGTGACACTGTCAGCAACAGTTAATAGATAAGTATATGATATATAAAAGTATTAAAACAAATAAGAAAACCAGAACATTTACAAACACAGAGACAGACACGCCAATTTGCCAGTTATCAAGATGCATGCTCGCTTTTCAGCATGCTTATCAACGCCGTTTGTAGGGCTGCTCCTTCTTAGTCGATTAGTTGACTAATCGGTCGTTTTGGTCTTAGTCAATTTAAATTTATTTAGTCGATTAGTCATGTTTTGATGCTTTTTTTCATGCTGAATGACTTATTTCCAAGAAACGTACGAGCACATCTCTGGTAAACCCAAGAATTAAGGGTTGACCTTTTACCTGATAGATATCACCGTGAAACCTACTTAGATTACTTTCATTAAGTCAATTGTTTGTTGTATTACACGTTTTCTGAAATGTTGTGTTTAAATATGCAAAGGAGGCTATTATCTTATTCAATATATGCAATCCTTTTAGCATGACTCTTTGCGGAGAAACTCAGATTCACAGATCTGTCGATTAAATCAACTAATCGTTTAGTCGATACAGTTGAATGCTGTAAGAATTTCTTCAATAGAGCACAGCCCTAACCGTTTGGCCTCTATTGACCTAGATTGCCTTGCGATTGCGTGTGAATTGACGCCGTAGCGAGTAATATGAAAGGGTGAAAATCCGCGTAGGGAGGTTGGTCGCGGGGGAGGATGGGTCAAACAACACAGGACCCTCACCCAGGAGACCGGGGGATCGGGTCCCGCATTTGACTTTGTCCATTGGCTAGAAAGTGCCACGTGGCGTGTATGTTTACGTCCGCTGTACAGAGCGTAGACAGACACGCTCATAGCTCAAAATGCGTACAGATAACACGCCACGTGGCTTTAGGAAAGTGTAGGTTTAAGTCATGATCATCACTTGTTGGATGGATTATTATTCGGTTTGATATGGATGGACGGAAACGAAGAAGAAAATGTAAATTAGAGCTGGGCAATATATCAATATTATATTGATATCATGATATGAGACTAGATATCGTCTTAGATTTTGGATATCGTGATATGACATAAGTGTCTTTCCCTGGTTTTAAAGGCTGCATTACAGTAAAGTGATGGACTTTTCTGAACTTACCAGACTGTTCTAGCTGTTCTATTATTTGCCTTTACCCACTTAGTCATTATATCCACATTACTGATGATTATTTATCAAAAATCTCATTGTGTAAATTTTGTGTGAAAGCACCAATAGTCAACCCTACAATATCGTTGCGGTATCGATATCGAGGTATTTGGTCAAAAATATTGTGATATTTGATTTTCTCCATATCGCCCAGCCCTAGTGTAAATGTGTGTATGCATGTGTATATGTGAGTGCAGTTAGATATACGGTGTATGTATGTGTATGTAAACATGTATAAATAAGTGAAGCATCAAATTGTTTTGTATTTAACTAAAGGATTAAAATAGAAAAAGGGGGTAGGGCCAGAAAAGTTAGTTTTTCAAACTTCTTCCTACTCCTTTTTGAACATTTCAATTTCTTATTTGAATCCCTTAGAATCATTTTGGAAGATTGTGCTGAGATGTACCAGTCCTTATTTATCCGTTGTTTTTATTTTATATATATATATATATATATATATATATATATATATATATATATATATATATATTTTATATATATATATATATATATATATATATATATATATATATAAATATCCACATTAAAATGGAGTTTGTTGTCTCCAGATGGATGACATTGAGCCAGATAGCTACAGTAGCTGTGGTACTTTCTGTATTTTTTATCATTTAACAAGAACACTGAAAGTTAAAAGCTGACGTGTGAAGTCGGTAACAGGTTTTCAGGATGTGAAAGTTTTCAGTTTCTCTCTCTCTCTCTCTCTCTCTCTCTCTCTCTCTCTCTCTCTCTCTCTCTCTCTCTCTCTCTCTCTCTCTCTCTCTCTCTGCAGAGTGATCTGTGGTCGCTCGGTATCACAGCTATAGAGATGGCTGAGGGAGCGCCGCGTAAGTGTGAACCATCGGACTCATTCAGCTATTAGCAGTGGACACACAGGACACTTTGTCTCGTAGTTAAAAGTCTAAATCTCTCTCTCTCTCTCACTTTTTTATCCTTTTCCTCCTCTCCTGTCCTGTTCGTTTGTTACCGTTCCTCCATTTCTTCTCTTCTCCTGTCTTTTCATTTCCTCCATTTCGTCTCTTCTGTCCTTTCCTTTCCTCCATTTTGTCTCTTCTCTTCTGTCCTTTCCTCCATTTCATCTCTTCTCTTTTCCTTTCCTCATTTCTTCTCTTCTCCTCTCTTGTCCTTTCCTTTCCTCCATTTCGTCTCTTTTCTTTTCCTTTCCTCCATTTCGTCTCTTCTCTTTTCCTTTCCTCCATTTCGTCTCTCTTCTCCTATCCTTTCCTTTCATCATTTCTTCTCTTCTCTTCTCCTGTTCTGTCCTTTCCTTTCCTCCATTTCGTCTCTTCTCCTGTCCTTTCCTTTCCTCCATTTCGTCTCTTTTCCTTTCCTTTCCTCATTTCTTCTCTTCTCCTCTCCTGTCCTTTCCTTTCCTCATTTCGCCTCTTCTCCTCTCCTGTCCTTTCCTTTCCTCATTTATTCTCTTCTCCTCTTCTGTCCTTCCCTTTCCTCCATTTCTTCTATTGTCCTCTCCTGTCATTCCCTTTCCTTTCCTGTCCTCTATTATGATCTTCTGTCCTTTGTCTTCTTATCTCATCTCTTCTCCCCTCTTCTGTCCTGTGCTTTTTTTCATCTCCTTTCTTTTCCTCCTTTCCTCCCCATTTCCTTCCTATTTGTTATCTTTCCTTCCTTGTGTCTCGTCACCTCTCTTTTTATGTCCTTTCCTTTCCTCTTCTTGTCTGGTAATGTCTCCTTTTTTTTCATTCTTTCCCTTCATCTCCTTTCCTTTCTTTACCTTTCCTTATTTCCTTTCCTCTTGTCTCATCTCGTCTCCCGTTCTTTTGGCCTCTTTTCATCCCCTCCATTTCCTCTCCCTCTCTCCTCCTCTCCTTTTACTCTCTCCTCCTCCTCAGCTCTGTGTGACATGCATCCAATGAGAGCGCTCTTCCTGATCCCCCGAAATCCTGCCCCCAGACTCAAGTCTAAGAAGTGGTGAGTCACACACACACACACACACACACACACACACACACACACACACACACACACACACACACACACACACACACACACACACACACACACACAGAGCAGCTGCAGCAGCAATCAGTTTTCTATGTATAGGTGTAAGGAGTTAAAAATAAACTAGTTGAACATGGAAAACTGATTTTTCTGACAGTTAGCCTTTCTTTAAGTAAAAACATGTAGGACAAAGGAAGAAAAATTGGAAAATGGATATTTAATTTTGTGTTTGTGTGTCTCTGTCTTTCTGTCTTTGTATCTGTCTGTCTGTCTGTCTCTCTCTCTCTCCAGGTCGAAGAAGTTCCAGTCCTTCATCGACAGCTGTCTGGTGAAGAGCCACAGTCAGCGGCCGAGCACAGAGCAGCTGCTCAAGCACCCGTTCATCAGGGACCTTCCCAATGAGCGGCAGGTCCGCATCCAGCTGAAGGACCACATCGACCGCACCAAGAAGAGGAGGGGGGAGAGGGGTGAGTCAGGCTGCACTGCACCCCCACTCACTCACCTCCCAGCTGCAGACAGCTGCAGACAGCTGCAGACAGCTATATAAAGCTACAGACAGCTGCAGACAGCTACAGACAGCTGCAAACAGCTGCAGACCGCTACAAAAAGCTGCAGACAGCTACAGACAGCTATATAAAGCTACAGACAGCTGCGGACAGCTACAGACAGCTGCAAACAGCTGCAGACCGCTACAAAAAGCTGCAGACAGCCTGCAGACAGCCATAGAAAGCTACAGACAGCTACAGACAGCCTGCAGACAGCCTGCAGACAGCCTGCAGACAGCCTGCAGACAGTTGCAGGCAGTTCAATTTCAATTCAATTTTATTTATAGTATCAATTCATAACAAAAGTTATCTCGAGACACTTTACAGATAGAGTAGGTCTAGACCACACTCTATAAATTCCAAAACCCCAACAATTACAGTAATTCCCTCAAGAGCAAGCATTAGCAGTGGCTATTGCGACAGTGGCAAGAAAAAACTCCCTTTTAGGAAGAAACCTCGGCAGACCCAGACTCTTGGTAGGCGGTGTCTGACGGGCCGGTTGGGGGCGTGATGAACAGTGGTGATAACCGTCACATTAGAAGTCACAGTGACTTCGAAGGTTATCGTGAAAGTTCATGTCATAGCAGGGCACATCGTGTCATACTGAGTAGTGCAGTCTCCTATACCGGATCCTGACTACTCTGTGCATAGGAACATCACAGCAGGGCGTTGCGGGATGTAACGTGGCGCTGCAGAGCACGGGTGGGTGCGGCGGCAGGAGCTATGCTCTGCGAAGAAGAAACATAAGGACTCCGGGGAGTAAACTCCCCAGAGCTAGATTAGTAACAAGCAGTTCTGGGACAGGATGCATACAAAAGTAACAAGTTGAGATGAGAGAGCAGCTCAGTGTGTCTTAGGGAGGAACAGCCTCCCCGGCAGTCTAGAATTGTAATAGCATAACTTAAGAGAGGCAGGTTAAAGAGAGGTGCCTGGTCGGGCTAGAACTCTCCCCAACCGGATCGGGCTGTACTGGCCTGCCTCCCTCTACTCTCGCTAGATTATTAATTATACAGTATATAAAACTGATGACTACGAGGAGAAGCAGTGGGCCGGGTTAGGTGGACGCTTCAACTCCTCGTTCCCTAACTATAAGCTTTATCAAAGAGGAGGGTTTTCAGTTTACTCTTAAATGTGGTGACGGTGTCTGCTCCTCGAACCCAGACTGGGAGCTGGTTCCACAATACTGGAGCCTGATAGCTGAAGGCCCTGGCCCCCAGTCTACTTCCAGAGACTCTAGGAACCATAAGTAGCCCCGCATTCTGGGAGCGCAGTGCTCTAGTGGGACAATAAGGTACTATGAGCTCTTCTAAGTATGATGGTGCTTGACCATTTAGAGCTTCTTAAGTCAGGAGGAGGATTTTAAATTCGATCCTCGATTTCACTGGAAGCCAATGCAGAGAAGCTAATACAGGAGAAATATGATCTCTTCTCTTAGTTCTCGTCAGAACACGTGCGGCAGCATTCTGGATCAGTTGGAGAGTCTTAAGGGACTTATTTGGGCAACCTGATAATAGCGAATTGCAGTAATCTAGTCTAGAAGTAACGAATGCATGGATTAGTTTTTCAGCATCGTTTTGAGACAGGATATTCATAATTTTGGCAATGTTACGAAGATGGAAAAAGGCTATTCTTGAGGTTTGTTTTAAGTGGGCGTTGAAGGATATATCCTGATCAAAAATAACTCCTAGATTTCTGACAGCAGTGCTGGAGGCCAGGGTAATACCATCCAGAGTAACTATATCTTTCGAAAACGAAGTTCGGCGGTGCGTTGGTCCTATCACAATAACTTCATTCCTGATGTTAAACGTTTTGTCTGAGTTTAACATCAGGAAATTGTGGGTCATCCATGATTTTATATCCTCAATACACGTTTGAAGTCTTGCTAACTGACCACTTTCATCTGGCTTAATTGACAGATATAATTGGGTATCGTCTGCCTAACAGTGATAGTTAATTGAGTGTTTCCTAATAATATTACCTAGAGGAAGCATATATAAGGAAAATAGAATTGGTCCAAGCACTGAGCCTTGAGGAACGCCATGGCTAACTTTCGCGTGCTTGGAGGGTTTATCATTAACATTAAGTTTAAGAAATAGGACTTAAACCAGCTTAGTGCGATTCCTTTAATGCCAACTAAGTGTTCCAGTCTCTGTAACAGGATTGAATGGTCAATAGTGTCAAATGCAGCACTAAGATCTAGTAAAACAAGAATGGAGACAAGTCCTTTGTCTGCAGCTGTTAGAAGGTCGTTAGTAATTTTCACCAGTGCCGTCTCCGTGCTATGATTCTTTCTAGTTGCAGACAGCTGCAGACAGCTGCACAAAGTTGCAGACAGTTGCAGGCTGTTGCAGCAGACAGCTGCAGACAGCTGCAGACAGTTGCAGGCAGTTGCAGCAGACAGTTGCAGCAAGCTGCAGACAGTTGCAGACAGTTGCAGGCTGTTGCAGCAGCGGTTGCAGACAGTTGCAGACAGTTGCAGACAGCTGCAGAGAGTTGCACAAAGTTGCAGACAGTTGCAGAGAGCTGCAGAGAGTTGCACAAAGTTGCAGACAGTTGCAGAGAGTTGCACAAAGTTGCAGACAGTTGCAGGCTGTTGCAGCAGACAGTTGCAGACAGCTGCAGACAGCTGCAGAGAGTTGCACAAAGTTGCAGACAGTTGCAGACAGCTGCAGACAGACTGCTGGACCAGAACACAATGTGAACGTAACGGGGCGATGAACCATTCAGCCATTAACACAAACTCCCGGGCAGTTTAGTGCTTGTGTTTGGTGATTTACCCTCATAGTGTTTTAAACATAGACCGTATTTAAACTGGACCAACAGACCACGTGTGTCTGGTCAGAGACCAGTGAAGGATATCAGAAGTCTCTTTCCCGGTGCTGGCTGAGCGTTACTGAGAAGCCTCCAACTGAGCTTGAAGACGTAGATGTGACGTGAGCAACGTGTCTGAAAGTGTGAAGTCTTCTGGTAGCTGTGCCGAGAGAAATCTCAATCATTCCCAATCTTACAGAGACGGAGAGTGTAGGTATATGTAAGGAGATAACATAGACACAGGCTAATTACTGATCACTAACATGCTAGTTAACATTAGTAATTAAACCTAAACGCTTCAGATGTAAAGTTATTCGCTGTCAAAGTGACGTCATAATGAATGTGAGTCAATGGGATGATAACGTCGGGTGAGCTTTTGGTAGCATCAAAATGGCGCCATAGGAGGTTCGAGTTCTGAAGCAAATTTTACCCCCTTGGTTTTAAAACTTCCTTGTGGCAGAGATAGAGGCAGTGATGTTTCCTGTTTCCTGTACGGGACTCTCACACCGCCTCGAACCATAGCTCAAAACACACACACCAGTCTGATCGCAGGTTACATAACTGGCCACCACAGCATGACGTGTGGTTGCGTTTCTCCAAAAGTTGAGTCGGTCTCAACTCTTCACCGTAGGACCGATACGTTTTTTTTAATTATTTTTTTGTGTGTGTGTGTCCCCTGCCTAAACACACTACTGTGGTGCTAAAACAGTCTTGTAAAACACAATTCACAAATGAATAGAGAATGATTTTATATTCGGAAATCTGTGCTGTGTCTGTGCCTCTAATTTGTGACTTGTGAAACACAAAACATAACTAAATGCAGACCAATTTGTATCCGCAAATGCGTATCTGTGTCCGTGTGTCTAATTTGTACACACGGACAAAGATACGAATTTTGCGGATACAAATTGCTCTGCATTCATTTGTGCATTGTGTTTTACAAATTTCAAATACTTATGGCACTGTTTTAGCACCATACACTCCCCCCATTGAAAATGAATGGAAAGACCTGCGATTTGTCGCAGGATGTCTGAACGCAGCCTTAACTGTGTGTGTGTGTGTGTGTGTGTGTGTGTGTGTGTGTGTGTGTGTGTGTGTGTGTGTGTGTGTGTGTGTGTGTGTGTGTGTGTGTGTGTGTGTGTGTGTGTGTGTGTGTGTGTGTGTGTGTGTGTGTGTGTGTGTGTGTGTGTGTGTGTGTGTGTCCTCCAGATGAGACGGAGTACGAGTACAGCGGGAGCGAAGAGGAGGATGAGGAGAGGGACGTCGGAGAGCCCAGGTACACAAACTTAACCGCAGTTCTCTTTGACGTCAACATTGTTCAAAGCTGTACATTTGTGTTTTACAACCAAAATATATATATTTATAACAGATTTACCCCCATAGTTTCAGATATTAGTTTTTTTTTTAACCGTTCACAGTTCCATATGTACCAAACTGGACCGTCTAAGAGTCTGCATCGTCCGTTTTGTTTAAAACATCCCGTGGTCAGTTTTTCTATCAAGGTTATTTTGTGGAATGAAAATGAGCATTCAGTAAAAATTCTTTTTATTTGGGGAAAAAAAGATCACTCTTAGAAACTGTTGATTCTGTTTCTCTGTATTGATTCCTCCTTTTTTAAACTTATCTTAAATGAATTTTTTCAACACTAGTTCTTAAAAAGTACTGGGTATTTTGTATGTTTACATTTTATATTCGGTACGTCCTTTGAGTATGTTTTTTTTTTTTATTATATAGAAGCCATTACAGATTTCTACCACACCCTTATATTGATTTATATTTCTTCAGATGAGAATGCAGTTAGAATTTACACAATAAAAGTTGTAAAAAATAAATTAAATATGGGGAACCAAGCAATCGGCCCGTTCCGAAATCGGCCATGCTCCAAATTATTGCCCTAGTTATTAATAAATGAAATAAGAAACATTCAAACATCCCATGTAGGTTTGACACTTTATATTTAGGAACGATTTCATTTGACACATGGGATTACAGAGATAAAATGTTACTTAAACTTGTGGTTGCAAGCAAAAACCCAATCTCAAGAAGGTGGTTAGAGCTGGACTCTCCTACAATAAGAGAATTGTTAGATTTGGTTCATTTTATACATATATTATCAGTCCCTCCAGAAAAACGTGATTATGCGAATGCATAATCAACCAAAGTGTACATATTTCATCCATATTTCATAATCACTTTTTTTCTCTTTTTCATCAAACCGCAGTTTTTGCAAGTTCCCGCAATTTCAGCGCATAAAATTGCATAAATATCCCGCATATTCCATTGCATTTTTTAAGAAAACGTGCATATATATATATATATATATATATATATATATATATATATGTATATATATAATATAATATAATGGAAAAGTTATCTTACTCCCTCAAAATCCAGACTGACAAATTTTCTAGGATATGGTCTGAATGGACTGGGTATGTTGAACATATAAGGCCTAAAATCAGAATTAGTTTGAGTTTTTTGTCTATGTATATGCATGTCTTTTTTTCTTTCTTTCTTTTCTTTCAGAGAATTGTAGTGAAACTCCCCCATATGTTCTAACTGATCCTGCTGTTAAAATACAAAAATGTAAAAAAAAAAAAATAAAACTTCAGGGCCTCGGCCTTCTTATCTCATCTCTTCTCCCCTCCTACATTGTTTTGTAACCTGTTGGCCTCAATAAAGATAAAATAAAAAAAAAAGAAATAAGGACGACTCTGCACTCTCACTGCTCCTCCTCTAGTTCCATCATCAACATCCCCGGGGAGTCCACCCTGAGGCGGGACTTCCTGCGCCTCCAGCTGGCCAATAAGGAGCGGTCGGAGCTGATCCGGCGCCAGCAGCTGGAGCAGCAGCAGAACGAGGAACACAAGCGCCAACTGCTGGCGGAGAGGCAGAAACGCATCGAGGAGCAGAAAGCGCAGAGGCAACGGCTGGAGGAGGTAGCTTCTAGCTTTCTATTCCTTTTATCTGCTACGTCAGGGTAGCCCGACAAGCCAGACCCACATCAGGATGTTGAGGTCTGGGAACTCCACGTTGGCGGAGCTCAATTCGAGAGGCGGGATAAACTGTTGTCTTTCAAATTCTCTCTGCACGTAATAGGATAGCTCTCCAACCAATCGGAGCAACGCTAGTTGATAGATTAAACTTTAAACTCCGAACACTTCAGTGTGTCGCGACCAAAGCTGATTCCAAAGACTGCTGTTTTTCGCCAGCAGCAGCAGCAGCCATCTTCTTTGTTTTCAAGCAGCAACTCTGCCATCCTTATGTTAAGCCCCGCCCACCGACTCTATACACGATGTGATTGGCCTGACCAGAGTTTGGTTTTTCCAGCTCGCAAGCCAACGGAGAGTTGCTAGACTGACCCTGGCTGCAAATTACATCTGCTGCTGCTAAAGTGCGTCTAGATTTCTAACATCAGAGATCTTCAACAGGGGGTCCGGGACCCTTACGGGGTCCTCAGAGTTACTGCAGAGGGGCCTCCAAATTATTGTTAATAATTTCTTTTAAAAAGTTCAAAAGTTAATATGTCCGTGAATATACATAAACAGGAGTCCAACATATTATTAGCAAAGATAAATCGGCCTATTTAGGATTTTTTTTAAATTTATTAACACAACACTGATGACAGGCTTGTCGGCCTCTAGGTAAGGTAGCCGTCCACAGACACAGTTAGGGCCCTATTTTAATGATATAAGCACACAGCTTTAAGTGCCTGGCGCTGGTGCGTTTAGGGTGTGTACGAATCCACTTTTCCTAGTTTAACAGCAGAAAAAAGGGTCCATGAGAGTGTCAATAATTATTTTAATAGCTAAGTATTATATGCACCACAAAAAAGGTATGTGTAAAGGCTTTAGGCAGCCATACACCTTATTGTAGGCCAAACCAAATTTCATAGTGGGAGGGTCATCGCTCCATCTTTCTTTCAGCTAGGGGTCCTTGGCCTAAAAAACGTTGAAGACCCCTGTGCTACATTATATGGTGAGACGTTGCATGATTGCAGTTTTTGTGTGTTGTGTGTGAACGCAAACAGGTAGCTCATAGCTAAAGCTTGCTCTACCAGGCTGGGGAAAAGCTGCATGAAAGTCAATCTTCTAATATTTAGAAAGATAACAGACACCTGGGAAAGAGCAACTGATGCAGATGAAGAGTGAGGCTACAACCACACTACTACGTTTCCCTTTTTAACTAGCGTTTTGAGACAAAAAAAAAAAACGATCTCCTTCCACACAAGAGTTTTAGCTCCAGTAGCAGAACTAATCTCCGTCCATATTACAACAACACCTATCACATGACCGCTCACACACACTGGGCATGTGCGTGGCGGTGTTAACAGGAAGCAGATTGCTTGACATTACTCTGTGGTTAAAAATCATGGATGTATGAGTTTAAAATACAGAAAATACTTTGGAAAGAGAACAACAATGGTGAGAAGTAAGCGCAGGGATGTATTAGCTTGGAGCGAAGACGAGGTGGAACAGTTTCTGAAAGGTCTGTAAGCTCCCTAACCGATAAGACTGACTGACGTGAGTCATGGTTTCCAAAGGTCTCCGTTTGTGTCCGTCCAGACTACAAAGCAACCCAGGAGTTTTTACACAAAAATGTGGGTGAGCAGTGTTTCCAAATGTCTCCATTTTAGGGGCTCAAAAACGCCAGAGTAGTGTGGGCGCGAGGCGTAAACGTAGCAAAAATGCATATTCGTCAATAAACCAATCAGTAGGTGCTCGATTTGAAGAAATTCTTAGTCGACTAACACTCATTCAGTTGTATCGACTAATCGATTAGTTGATTTAATCGACAGATCTGTAAATTTGAGTTTCTCCACAAAGAGTCGTGCAAAAGCACCACTTTAATTCTTGTGTTTACCAGAGATGTGCTCGTACGTTTCTTGGAAATAAGTCATTCAGCATAAAAAAAAAGCATCAAACATGACTAATGGACTAAAGAAATCTAAGTTGACTAAGACCAAAACGACCGATTAGTCGACTAATCGACTAAGAGGGAGCAGCCCTAATACGTAGTTATCGAGAGCCGGAGTCACGCCCTTCTACTTCCGGTCCATGGGACCTATCTTTCTAAAAAATATGAACGAGAGTGAATGGGGAAAGACTAATTATTTTTTGATTGCGTTTGACTTGATCCATGAATTACACATATGATGTTCAGCAGTTTAATAGATAATTTCGCAAGTCAAGAAAGTCTCAGTTTTGGGGGGAATGTAACGTTACTCAAATGAGAGAAGGATCTTGCTTGTTCTGTTGCTTATCTGCTGAAAACACTTGACTGGATAAAACCCATCAGGTAAGATAACGTGACGTGTTGTGGAACAGGGCTAAGCTAGCTAGCTAGCGAGCAAGTTGAGCATCAAGCTAGGTGACGTAAATTGTGTGAGACAAAAGGTGTAGTTTACTGAGTGGTATCACACTAAACTAAGTGCTCATATGACAAACCTACGGCTAACTGAAACTTTTTTCTGTTGAAAAATTATCATATGTGTAATCCATGGCTCAATTCAAACGGGATCAAAAAATCATTTTGCCTCTCCCCGTTCACTATTGTTCATATTTTTCCCAAATTAAGGTCCCATGAGGTCTACCGGAAGGGGCGGGACTTCACCTCTCTATGTAGCCTTAATTAGACCAATGAAGCCATTCATCATGTGCGATGAATGAGAATGACGGCTGTAGCCTGCGCTTGTTTTCACCTTTGAAAAAACATCTCAGCTTTGATTATAAAATGTCTCATTTTTCATGCAAAACCTTCCACACCTGTGATGTGTGATGCACTTCAGCTTCTCCAAATGCCAGAGAAACACACCTGATGTACACACACACACACGCGTGCGCGCACACAGCTGAAGCGTTGGTGTGTAACATCTTCTCCACCTACAGCAACAGCGCCGGGAGCGAGAGATGAGGAAGCAGCAGGAGCGAGAACAGAGGCGGAGGTACGAAGAGATGGAGCAGCTCCGGCGAGAGGAGGAGAGGAGGCACGCCGAGAGAGAACAGGTAGGAAAACACCTGACACACGTTTACATCACAGGTGTCATCCGGAGAGGGGCGGGGCTTCTCTAACTCATTAAAGGTCCCATGACATGGTGCTCTTTGGATGCTTTTATTTAGACCTTAGTGGTCCCCTAATACTGTATCTGAATTCTCTTTTATATAGACCTTAGTGGTCCCCTAATACTGTATCTGAAGTCTCTTTTATATAGACCTTAGTGGTCCCCTAATACTGTATCTGAAGTCTCTTTTATATAGACCTTAGTGGTCTACTAATACTGTATCTGAAGTCACTTATATATAGACCTTAGTGGTCCCCTAATACTGTATCTGAAGTCTCTTTTATATAGACCTTAGTGGTCCCCTAATACTGTATCTGAAGTCTCTTTTATATAGACCTTAGTGGTCCCCTAATACTGTATCTGAAGTATCTTTTATATAGACCTTAGTGGTCCCCTAATACTGTATCTGAAGTATCTTTTATATAGACCTTAGTGGTCCCCTAATACTGTATCTGAAGTCTCTTTTATATAGACCTTAGTGGTCCCCTAATACTGTATCTGAAGTCTCTTTTATATAGACCTTAGTGGTCCCCTAATACTGTATCTGAAGTCTTTTTTAATAAGACCTTATTGGTCCTCTAATACTGTATCTGAAGTCTCTTTTATATAGACCTTAGTGGTCCCCTAATACTGTATCTGAAGTCTCTTTTATATAGACCTTAGTGGTCCCCTAATACTGTATCTGAAGTCTCTTTTATATAGACCTTAGTGGTCCCCTAATACTGTATCTGAAGTCTCTTTTATATAGACCTTAGTGGTCCCCTAATACTGTATCTGAAGTCTCTTTTATATAGACCTTAGTGGTCCCCTAATACTGTATCTGAAGTCTCTTTTATATAGACCTTAGTGGTCCCCTAATACTGTATCTGAAGTCTCTTTTATATAGACCTTAGTGGTCCCCTAATACTGTATCTGAAGTCTCTTTCCTGAAATTCAGCCTTAGTGCAGAATTACAGCCACTAGAGCCAGTCCCACAATGAGCTTTCCTTAGGATGTGTCATTTCTGTATTTGTAGCTATTGAGGAGGAGAGAGGGGGGGCAAGGTGGAGGGGGGGGGTGTGGTCTTGACCAACTGCCACTTTGCTCGTTTGAAAGCCATGATGTCTCTCTCTCTCTCTCTCTCATGGGTGGCCCAAATTCTCTGGGTGGGCAAAGCAGAGAAAGGGGAGGTAACCATGCTCCTTATGACCTCATAAGGAGAAGATTCCTGATTGGTCCATCTGAGCTTTAATTTTTTCAAAGGCAGAGCAGGATACCCAGGGCTCGGTTTACACCTATCACCATTTCTAGCCACTGGGGGACCATAGGCAGGCTGGGGGAACGCATATTAATGTTGAAAAAAACCTCATAAAGTGAAATTGTCGTGCCATGGGACCTTTAAAACTGGCCGATTAGTCGACTAATCAACTAAGAGGGAGCAGCCGTACAGAAATGGTGAAAAATGTGGATCAGTGTTTCCCAAAAGCCCGAGATGACGTCCTCTAAAGTCTTGTTTTGTCCACAACTCAAAGATATTCAGTTTCCTGTCCCAGAGGAGAGAAGACACTAGAACAATATTCACATTTAACAAGCTGGAATCAGAGAAGTTTTGTTTTGAAAACAATGACTCAAACCAATTAATTTAATAGTTGATAATCGATTAATCTTCGCAGCTCTGATTGCCACGCATGTTTGCTTCTTCTCTTTAAAGGAAGATTTTCAATCTTTCAATCATTTTGCGGTTGAGTTGGACGCAGCATTCTTATAATTATAAAGATAGAAGATGTGTCATATTTCAGTATCGCAAATGAGACGAGGCTTTGCACAAGACTGCATGACTAATAGTCCACTTTTCCTGCAGTTCAGCGCT
>NC_041352.1:24856203-24866203 GCF_004354835.1 Perca flavescens
ATGTTCCTTCACCTTGCTGTCTCGTAAACACTCGCCTTAACCCCTCCCCCCAGGTGATGCGTCGAGCTCAGAGCAACTCTCCTCGCGTCCCTCCCAAGAAATACCACTCCTTCAGGGAGACGAGCAACAGCAGCGACATCCTGAGCAACCTGCTCTTACTGCCCGGTTACAAACCTCCGCGCCCGCGCCCCCCTTCCTACCCCGCCCACGTCAGCCCTACTCGGGATCACCACCACTTGCCTCAAATCCAGGTCACCTGCGTCCCAGAGACGCGCCAGCAGCAGCAGAGCCCCAGCAGGAGCCCCGAGAGGAGCTCCGACTCCAGGGGCCGGAGCCCCGGCCGCCGGGTCAGTCAGTCGGAGAGCTGAACATGCTCCTCTTCTTCTTCTTCTTCTTCTTCTTCTTCTTCTTCGCTGCTCGTTCTCTCAGTCTCCTTTCTGGTCTCTGCAGTCTCTGCAGGCCGGCTTACCATCTAACCCCCGGCCGGCGCAGCGATTCCCTCTTTACAGTCCTTCCAGAAAAATGCGTGTGCAAGTTTTTTTTTTTTTTTTTTTTTGATTGTTGCGGGGCAAAACATCCTTGATTATGAGGCACGTTTTCTTAAAAAAAGCGATGGAATATGCTATATGATATTTATGCAATTTTATGCGATGACATTGCGGGAACTTGCAAAAATTGCGGCTAAATGAAAAAGAGAAATCAAAGTGATTTCCCCCCCACAACACCCTGCTTTTTGATGATGTTCACGTCGCGTAATTAAGTAATTAATTAACTTCATAACGTTCCCATGGCAACAGGGGGAAATGGCTGCTCTTGTGTGAAGTAAACGCAACATTTTTAAACTTTCTGCTAAGATATATTACGTGAGTTTTTTTGCTACAAAAATGCGGGGATTATGAAATCGTGCAAGTCCCGCATATTTGGATCGGCAATTTATGCGGCGAAAGTGTGGCTGATTTGAAATATTAATTATATTATTATTATTATTATTATATATATTATTTCACTTTACACACTCAACAGATATGATATTTTGGCACTTCCAAGTGTGCTTACTAGAGTGTTTAATGTGCGTTACTTTTCAGATTTGAGTGTAAATGTAAGTTGAGTAAAGTCACAGCAGAAGAATGGCAGGTTATTGCTCCATATTTGACCTCTTGCCGGTTTTCTTTATCACCATAAACCAAAGTCAGAAGATATATGTGAGTTTTTTTTGCTACAAAAATGCGGGGATTATGAAATCATGCAGGTGCCGCATATTTGGCGCGGAAATCGGCAATTTATGCGGCGAAAGTGTGGCATATTTCAAAAAATGCGTTGATTATTAGGCTGATTATGCGTTGAATTATGCGATCGCATAATCACGTTTTTCTGGAGGGACTGGTCTTTAATCACTCGTAACATTCTTATTTCTCTAACCAGGTGGACTCGCATGCATTCATTCTGGGCTGGCGGCAGACGTGATAATGTGGACTCCTGTGTTTCTTTTATTTTTAATTTCACACCCCTTCATCTCACTATTTCTCCCGGGGATCTTTTGGATTCATTCCCCTCTTTTGATTGGTGCCATCGGTGCTTCCAGAACTAACTCTCACCTCTTGTATAATAGTGCTGAATCATATTAAGGTTATCTTTATTATCAGCGAAGGGGCAATTTGTTGTCCAGCCAGCAGTAACGGCATAAACAATAATTACTATAAAAATCACATTTAGTGAGTTATTTGCCAATGGCAGCATGGTCCAATGAGTTCTTAAGTCTTCTGGTCTTGGCAGATTGAACTCCTTAGACAGGGAGGGAGGGGTGAGGATTAAAGGTTTGTGTCTACTAGCAGGCATTATTTCCACAAAAAAACACCCATCTTTTTCATCTCTTTGAATCTTTTTGTCGAGTTTCCTCCTCTGCACGTTAACGTTGACTCTTCTCTAAATCGTCTGGATGTCCGAACCTTCACTTTCCATTTGACAGGTTACTGACTGTGTCTGGGTGTTGCAGGGTCGTTGGATCCCTCCTCATCTTTTACTGCGGTGGCTCTCAACCTGGTGCCTCTTATTACCATAAAAGTCATTTTTTTGTAGAGATGAGAATATTTTCTTGGTGTGGGCTTCCTCTCCAGGGTGAAAACGGTAAAATGGGAACATATTAAGGTTGAGAGCTGCTGTTCTGTTGCGTGTTGTGGTGTGATGGGATAATATATTTAACAGATACTAAACTTCCAACAGCTCAAACTAACATCGGCTTAATCTTACAGGCTTTGTTGATGTTCACCAACTGACCAGGATCTCTTAAATTCCCGGTTGTTGGAGTCTTTCCCTTTTTCTGTCTTTCATTATTTTATGTGTTTTTATTAGTTTTATTTCACTTTACACACTCAACAGATATGATATTTTGACACTTCCAGGTGTGCTTAGTAGAGTGTTTAATGTGTGTTACCTTTCAGATTTGAGTTTAAATGTAAGTTGAGTAAAGTCACAGCAGAAGAATGGCAGGTTATTGCTCCATATTCGACCTCTTGCCGGTTTTCTTTATCACCATAAACCAAAATCAGAAGCTCACGCTCACATGAGAACCTCCGTCCCCAGATGGGGGGTCCTTTATTCGGAATACAGATATACAAACAAACAAGGCACATTTAGATGAGATTAGATTCAACTGTATTGTCATTGTGCAGTGTACAAGTACAAAGACAGCGAAATGCAGTCAAAATCCACTTCAAAAATAGAGCTTTTGCCTCGGGAATTATTCAAATTATTGGGTCTTTGTAAATTATAGTGTGGTCTAGACCTACTCTATCTGTAAAGTGTCAAGATAACTCTTGTTATGATTTGATACTATAAATAAAATTGAATTGAAATTGAATTGGGTCGAGCATACAAACAAAGCCTAGGAGCTTATACTGTACATAACACATCAACATAAAGCAAAAAAATACAAAAATAAAAGAAAAGAGAAAAATGAAAAAGGGCTATCTCAAATTAACTTTAAAGTTTCAAGTAGAGAAATCAATTTATTTTTTTTTTTTTTTTATCTTCCCGTTGTCTTTGGGTCAAATATTAACCATATTCAAAATGTTTCTATACCACACACGTTTCTTTTATCCAAATTGTCAAAAAATAACGTGGATGGTTCCATACAACCGTTTACTCTTCACAAGGAAAATAAAAGATCAGCTCAGTACATTCATTGAATGTGGGTGTTTATTTATTCAATTGTATAGCATTTGGAGAAAAAGAAAATGATAAAAGAACGTTGAAAAGAGTGACAAAAATTTCGGAAATAGCTCAAAAACGTAGGGAAAAAACCCACAAAAAACCCCCGCAAAAACGTGACAAAAACATCGGTAAAAAGTGACAACAAAACGTATTAAAAACTTTGGGGGAAAAGCGACAGAAGTGTTGAAAAAGACAACCACTACGTTGAAAAAAAATAACAAAATTATGACCCAGAAAAATAAAAAGTTGCCCGCTCGACGGGAAGACATCACCAGGGTTAAACCTGTTCCAACGACTTACACAAAAGATTTAATGAATTCTTCCAGTGGATCAGGGAGGGTTTGGTTTCAAAATCCCGTCCCCAGAGTCTGCACACCCATTTAGGGCAGATCTCCAGGCGCCTGCCCTCTGGTGGCAGCCGCTGGACGGATGTAGGGCAGCAGCAGCTATATCGGTCTCTGTCCCTCTGGACACCCCGCGTGGAAACACACACACACTCACACACACTCTGTACAGATAGGTCTACCCTCGTCTCAGCCTCCCAGGATTTCCCTCCGAGCTTCAGAGGAAGAAATCACACACCGACACAATGCTCCGCTCTAAAAACAGATGACCACCGTTTAGAGAGAAGAAGCTCCTCGGGGCATTCAGGTACGCATGAAGGAGCGCCGGCCGGGTCTGCAGCAGCTGCAGCCTTTTCCAAATGAATAACCGTTGGAACTGAAACATGCTGCTTTTTGGAAATGACTGAGGAGAAACTTAGACGTCTAAAAAAAGTTAAGTTTGTTTTTCCCCACCAGATTTTGAACCAGGTTTATGCAAGATGTCTTTGGACACTAATCTGGAAAACGGGCGGCTATGAAATTAGGGCTGCACATTTAATCGCAATTTTATCGAAATCACAATCGCATTAAAAGGCTAAATATGTGTCAAACAGTTCTGAATGGAGTATTGTGGGTCTGCGGAGACATCCCGGCCTACATATACTACCCTACTGTATCCCGTATCGGACTACAGAAAACCTCTTTGTTTGGTATAGATTCTCGCTAGAGCTGGGCAATATATCAATATTATATCGATATCGTGATGAGACTAGATATCGTCTTAGATTTTGGATATCGTTATATCGTAATATGACATAAGTGTTGTCTTTTCCTGGTTTTAAAGGCTACATTACAGTAAAGTGAGTAATTTTCTGAACTCATCAGACTGTTCTATTATTTGCCTTTACCCACTTAGTCATAATATTCACATTACTGGTGATTATTCATCAAAAAATCTCATTGTGTAAATATTTTGTGAAAGCAAAAAAAAAACGCTGTAATATCGCTGCGGTATCGATATCGAGGTATTTGGTCAAAAATATCGTGATATTTGATTTTCTCCATATCGCCCAACCCTAATCCTCGCAAAAAATCACACTATAATCATTTTAATATTTTAAGATTTAATATTAGCCAATGAAAAGAATAATGATACAAACCTGATCATTCACTTCAATATCGTGAGTCCTATTGCAATCGCAATATCAGTCAAAATAATCGCAATTACATATTTTCCTCATACCGTGCAGCGATATATATGAAATGTCTCAGAAACTTGCTCTTGCTATTATGGATTAAGCTAAAGCTATCAATCATCAATACCGTGACTACAAAACATGTCGACTCATGTCATTTTGTTCTATTTTTTATTTTTTATTTTATTAGTTTATTTGTCACACTTCAGGCCCTGTACCAGAGTTAGCTATACAGCTAATTTCCATCTGTGGTCCCTGGGCAAGGGAGATAAAAGGACAATATAGACAATTCAGACAATGCTATCAAAACCGATAAAAACTTAACAACAATAATAACATATGTCATTAATAACATACGAACTGTAAAAATGAAATTGAGTCTCTAAGTATTGTACCAAAAAAGTGTATAAAAATGTGTTTTATCAGTTGTGCACAACAGAAAAGATTTGCTGCTGTAGATTTAAAATATCTCGATAAACAATAAGATTAGAGATGATGTCGCACGTCCGGCTCATCGAATGCGAACAGTCCTGAAGAGGATGGATGCTGCTCTGTCCACCAAAACGTAACCTCATGCACGAGAAAAGGAATAACGTTTAAACACGAGCAATTACATCTTTCTTATGCTACTTTGAATTTGAAGTCTGGAAATCCAACATCTGGATAAACTCACGCTTAATCACGGAAATCTCAACTCATTCATGAAGCCCAGCAGTTTGTACTAAATGGAATGAAGCCATTTACACACACCTCATTACATGCTGTGTGCGTGTGTGTGTGTGTGTGTGTGTGTGTGTGTGTGTGTGTCAGGTGGAGGAGCATTATAAGATGAACAGACAGACTTCTCCTGCCTTGCAGCACAAAGTCTCAAACCGGATCTCGGACCCATCGCTGCCCCCGCGCTCCGAGTCCTTCAGCAGCGGAGGCATCCAGCAGGCCCGGACCCCGCCGATGCACCGCCCCGTCGAACCTCAGGTGTGTGTCCTACTACGTATATCTTCACGTTGGAGTCGGAGTGTGTGTGTGTGTGTGTTAGCATGAGACACAAACTTAATATCCCTCAGGGTGCCATCACACGTTGAGCTTGGGTTCTTTGGTCTGGTTTTCAGATCAAAACCTCCAATATGAGGATGTGGTACTCTGCAGGAAAATAGTGCAAGGAAAGGAAGTTTGGAAGTGTGTAGTATTAGTAGTAGCAGTAGTGGTCTGTAGTCAATCAATCAATCAACTTTATTCAAGACACAGAGGTCCATAGAAACAACACAATACAAATATATATATATGTATATATATAAATATAAAAACAATACAAAACATTTAAGAATGGTGCCGATGAGGCATAATTTTTTTAAACATATACAGGCTTTGAGTCCATTGTTTCCAAAAGCAAGATGTATACCTTGTGTTACTCTTAGAAACGTCAACTATGGACACAATGATCATATTCGTTGACCCTGTCAGTCTGCACATGAATCTATACATAAAAGTTCTTAAAACAGCATTAAAAGTGGGCACATTGTTAGACACAAACATTTCACTGGCACTACTCCCCCTAGGAATAGGTAGTCTGTAGACTGTTTGACTGTTTCTCTGGTATTTCTATCATTCCCAAGGACATGAAGGCCCCGTTTTGACATGCTATTAAAATCCCATGTGAGTGATCCGATAACATTGAGATCCGATCACTCAGACCACAGTTAGGAGACAGTTCAGGCCACATTGTGTACTGGACCACATTAAAGGTGCTGTAGGTAGGTTTGGGAAGATCCAGGACTTAGCCAAAAAATGTGAACATCGACAACTTCTCAGTCTCTTCCCCCCTTTGTGCTAAAGCCCAAAAACGGTCTCCTAAGCCCCTCCCCCCACAAGGGAGAATGAATGTGCGTGCATGAGCAGTGATTGACACGCCCCCCTGGCCCTGATTGGTGCATCTGAACAGGGAGTGGTGGATTTTGGCAAATCACACTACAGGCTGTAGGTGGTGCCAGATCAGCCGGATTCTTTTGTTAATGACCTGCTTCATGTAGTTCTACTAGAACATAGGGTCAGTTTCAGCAAATATGACAGAAAGTTAGTTTTATAAGTCTTACCTAATGCACCTCTAAGGACCGTCTACTTAACGCAGTCATCGTTTGTTTGTTCTCAACACGGAGAACAAACCGTTTTTAGGCTTCTAAACGGTAACATTCGTCTACGCACTAGCTGGAGGTCCCAAGCTTGTGTTTTCAGGGTTGTTAAGAGGACATGTGGTAGTTGTTGCTGAAGCAAACGTTGTTTGGCTGGTGTGAACGCACCCTGAGTCACGTGTTTCTTACCTTCCTCTCCTTCTCTTCCTTCTCTTCATCACTCCTCCTGCATCACTCTTCCTCCTCCCTCATCTTGATCAAATTGTGTGAACGCATCCTGATCCTGCTCTTCCTCCTCAACCCTGCCTGTTTCCTGCTTGTGTGTGTGTGTGTGTGTGTGTGTGTGTGTGTGTGTGTGCGTGTGTGTGTGTGTGTGTGCGCGTGTGTGCGTGTCTTTGTGTTTGCGTGTCTGTGTGTGTGTGCGCGCATGTGTGTGTGTGCGCGCATGTGTGTGTGCGTGTTCACGTGTGTGTGTGCGCGCATGTGTGTGTGTGCGCGCATGTGTGTGTGCGTGTTCACGTGTGTTTGCGCGCTTGTGTGCGCGCGCGTGTGTGCGCGTGTGTGCGCGCGCGTGTGTGTGTGTGCGCGTGTGTGTGTGTGTGTGTGTGTGTGTGTGTGTGTCCAGATGGCCCACCTGGTGCAGGTGAAGAGTCACGGCCTGTCAGGCTCCCAGTCTCTGTACGACCCCCACGGCGTGTCCTCCTCCTCCTCGGCATCGCCCTCCCCCTCCCGGCCTCCCATGCCCCGGCAGAACTCCGACCCCACCTCCGACACCCCCCCACCCCTGCCCCTGTCCCGCCTGGCGCCCCCCCTCGACAAGCTGGACCGCAGCTCCTGGCTGCGGCAGGACGACGACGTGCCCCCGAAGGTCTCTGCATGCCACCACCTGTTTGTTTTTGTTCACCACAACGTGTGTGTGTGTGTGTGTGTGTGTGTGTGTGTGTGTGTGTGTGTGTGTGTGTTTGATCTCGTGGCTTTTCTTTCTCTATATTCAGTTTTCTTGTCTGTGTTCAGTTTTAGTTTCTGTGTCTGTTGGGAGTCTCTCCTGATATGTTGTTTGTTTTATTTTGAGGACCGATGACGTGCTGACATCTGATCTTAATGGTTTTTAATCTCAAAGAAAGGGCCAAACGCACACAGAAAAAAGTCAGGAGCGCCTAGTAGGGCTTCCACCTCTTAGTCGATTAGTCGACTAATCGGTTGCTTTGGTCTTAGTCGACTAAGATTTCTTTAGTCCTTTAGTCATTTTTTATGCTTATTCATGCTTAATTATTTATTTCCAAGAAACTTCTGAGCACATTTATGGTAAACAAAAGATTGACAGAAATTTGACAAAATGCTACACAGGAAAGTGGTCTGCAACCCCCCCAAGAGGAGTTTTCACTTTGATTTCATTCATTTAACCCTCTAGGGTCTGGAGGGTGTTTTTAGACACACAGAGGATTTCAGCAAGCTCTGATATTGTTATCAATTTAAACAACATGTTACGGGTATTATCAAAGTGCCGTGACTTTTTTGTACTCGACACAAGTTCAGCAACAATATCACAACGGCTAGAAGCTGATATGATAACAGTGTTTCCTTTAGGATTTGTTTTTAGCAGTGGGGGCAGGTTTGTCCGACCAACAACCCCCAGAACTGACACTTCGCAAAGAAATATAATTATTCATCTCTATTCAGTCCCTCCAGAAAAACGAGATTATAATAATTCAATGCATAATCAGCCAAAGTCTGCATATTTGTGCGGGGGGTACGCATTTTATTTCAAATACGCCGCACTTTCGCCGCATAAATTGCCGATTTCTGCGCAAAATATGCGTGACTTGCACGATTTCATAATCCCCGCATTTTCGTCACATACAGTACAGGCCAAAAGTTTGGACACACCTTCTCATTCAATGTGTTTCTTTATTTTCATGACTATTTACATTGTAGATTCTCACTGAAGGCATCAAAACTATGAATGAACACATATGGAATTATGTACTTAACAAAAAAGTGTGAAATAACTGAAAACATGTCTTATATTTTAGATTCTTCAAAGTAACCACCCTTTGCTTTTTTTGATAACTCTGCAAACCCTTGGTGTTCTCTCAATGAGCTTCATGAGGTAGTCACCTGAAATGGTTTTACCTTCACAGGTGTGCTTTGTCAGGGTTAATTAGTGGAATTATTTCCCTTATTAATAAAAAAGCAAAGGGTGGCTACTTTGAAGAATCTAAAATATAAGACATGTTTTCAGTTATTTCACACTTTTTTGTTAAGTACATAATTCCATATGTGTTCATTCATAGTTTTGATGCCTTCAGTGAGAATCTACAATGTAAATAGTCATGAAAATAAAAAGGAAACTCATTGAATGAGAAGGTGTGTCCAAACCTTTGGCCTGTACTGTATATAGATATAGATCTAAATAAAGGGTACTAGTTGGGTGCTGCTCCACCTACTCGGGCACCAATTGTAAACCCTATAATATCGACACAATATTGACATATTCGAGGTATTAGGACAAGAACATCGCGATATCTGATTTTCTCCATATCGCCCAGCCCTACTGAACAGCCCAGATGTTGTCTCCCCTGACCCAGTCTGTGTTGGGAGAGAGTCTGATATGAAAAGAGGTGGGCGGTCCTGACTGCTGTGTGTTCCCCAGGTTCCTCAGAGGACCACCTCCATCTCTCCCGCTTTGGTCAGGAAGCACTCTCCTGGAAATGGACCGGGCCTGGGGCCTCGGGCTGGGGCTCACCTCATACGGGCCAGGTACGTACACGTACACAGCATCAAAGTATATGTAAAGTAGTGCTCATTATGCAGAATGAGCCATTTCAGAATCATGTAAAGTATATTTCTGGATTACAATTGTTGATGCATTAATGTTTATTGCTGCAACTCAGGATTGTGTTCATTGTTAATTCATCAGTGGATTATTTTCTGGATTAATGGATTAGTTGTTGGGTCTATAAAATGTTAGAAAATGGTGGAAAATGTGGTTCCCAAAAAGCCCAAGATGACGTCCTTAAATGTCTCGTTTTATCCACAACTCAAAGATGTTCAGTTTCCTGTCACAGAGGAGAGAAGACACTAGAACAATATTCACATTTAACAAAGCTGGAATCTGACATTTTTTTCATAAAAAATTACTCAA